>NW_020224798.1:0-223683 GCF_003070985.1 Temnothorax curvispinosus
TGACCTTAAGGAGACGTTCCGTTCGCCAAGACGCGCGCGATACCATCACGTGCACGCGCGCGCGCATGCACGGATATCACCCACACGGAAACGCGTTTATTTATGCCGGACTCAAATTGGCAAGCACCCAGAACCCAAAACGGCAGTACGAAAACTGAGGCGTCCGCCAGCCCCAAATCCGCCTTTTGATTAGGGTTCCCAGCCCGTACCGTGTTATTTTACATCTCTTTTTTCTTTTATAAAACGAGGCGGAAGCGGTCCGGCTCTTTCGAGATATTTGACTTCGAGCGAAATAGGGCCGTCGACCCTTTCCCTATTTTCTTCGGCCAAGAGTTCGTCTGATTCACCGCGGGAATCTACGAACAAAGGAATCACAAAGGATGCCGAAGGAACATTATCTCCCAATTCGATTCTCAATCCGCAATATTTATCACCTTGCTATATACAGTCGTACTGAGAATTATGTTCTTAGACGAACGTTCGTGCATCATGCTTACTAGATATACCTGATACAAATAGAGTAGCAGAATAGAATAAGGCAGCAACAGTATCTGTTGATACTATTTACTGGTTGATCCATAAAAGTGAGCTGTATTCTATTTTCTTTAACATTTTTTAAGGAAAACGTCAATCAATCAGTTATTATTATAGATAAAGATATTACACACATTTCTTAACTTACCAAGTGGAAGGCGTACGTTATTTAAAGTTATCTAGAAATATCAGAGATAGTTTCTGTTGTTTCACCGACGTTGAATGTGATCGTAGAGTAAAGTGAACGGGGCAGTCAGGTACGTGCAAGAAATCATGCGCATCGTACGCGGTCAGTTGACGGAAGTCAGAGTTTGTACAAGGTGCACACGACAGGTCATTGGCCCGCAAGAGTACACAAGAGGACAAGCAAACGAGCAGACATGATCCCCCTTGCGGGCCATTGCCGACACAGAGAGAAGGCGGTTCCTCCCATTGGGCCTCACCTGCACCAAATTCCTAGCTGGTCGGTCGCGGTCGTCGACCCTAGGAGAGAACACGCGCCTTGCACCGCGCTCGCCAGCCCTATCCGGAAGAGATAGGTTTTGTCCACTAGGTAGATATTACGGGACGTCGAATCGAATCGAGCCTTCATCAAAAGATGGCCTGGACATCTACTTAATCTTAGGATGTTATACCTAGACTAGCGTCTATCTCTTTGATTCTCTATTGTCGGATAAAAGATGTAATTTGAAAACATGTTTGACTCTCTACATAAATTATCGATATTAATATGGAAAAGTACATTTGCATATATTTTGTAAATCTTTCCTAGATTTTTTGGCAGAATAAAAGTGCAGAATTAAAAAATTTTAATCGTTTACATTAAGATCCCTCATGCATAAATGCGAATGTGGTGTCTACTTCAAAAATTTAGTTTCTTTTATATCAAGACTGTCCGTAATGCGATACCAAGCTAGCAGACGACGAGAGTATGAAACTACACGAACTTGACAAACACACTGTCGTGAACTTTTCGTTTATACGATTCCCTGTACATTAAACAGCACATTGGTCATTAATACTTCGGTTCTAAATAAACTTCTCGAGTCACAGATGCACGTGCGACTGTGGGAAAGTCGTCGTCGCGGAGTCGTGGTTGACGCTTAAGGTAGCCCCTTCGCGCGACAAATCATTCAGCTGACGCGCGTCTTACCACGCGTACCATATTGAATCCAATGCGCGCGCTATCGCTTAACGGATGCTATCAGATATCTCGGCGTACACAGGACGGCAGGAGTCCTTGAGTCGTTCAATCGGCCGCCGCACGTGGAGCGATACCAACTCGCTAAGGTCATGGGTAACGATCTGACCCGCGACCATCCTCGCTATCGTCGCTCTATCAGTGTAACCGGTTGCGAGGCGCTATTTTGTCGTTAGATATATCTCGTATATTTTGCCTTCCACGGGTTGCATGACGTTCTACGTGACGTTACGGTAATATTGACCAAAAATAGAATGGGAATTGACCCGGTTCATTCCAAGAAAAGAATACGTCAAAAGTGTTCCAAACAAGGTAACGGTGCTTCAACGTTACAGATGGTATTATTCTATAGATGTTATGCAGAGTATCCGTAAAATAAATCGTCAAACTTGGTAGTTATATAAAAATTTTTACTACGAACAAAAGTGTTGTTGAAAACTCGGAATGGAAGAGTTTTTGGACCTATGACCTCTTTACTCATTTCCATAATAAGTATAATACAGACCCAAAGATTGGCGATTCATAATTTGACTAATTCAGGGATATCCTATATATAGTCATTGGAGATATGACATCTCTCTATACTCGCAACTCGTCGCGTAAAAGAGTCACGGTCGGTCTCGCTCCGTGCGTACTTGGCGTGAAACACTACCATGTCTCTTATGATACTCTCTCGATGATGTTTTTCTCGGTCGGAAGCAACAATGTGATTTTACGTGACGCGACGATTTACCGATTATTTACCTATATATTCGTGAGTACGATTAAATTTCGCAGAGCTATTTTTATCATCAAATAACTGGAACCGGTTAATGGTGTGTCATTGATATTTGCTGCTGAAAGTGACATCGGTGTCGTTTTTCCACAAATAAGCTCTATCACGAGTAACGTCAAAATTTTTTAGAATTTAATATTATCCATCATTATGTCTAAAAAGTTAAAATAAATTAATTTTTGCTTACATTAGATTAATTACGAACGTTTCGTATAAATATTAAATTAGATTTTGTATAGATGACAGAAATAAACTTGAGGAATCTCTTTTTCAATTATAGTCTAAAATAATTTTTATGCGAGTTTTTACGCTAATTTTTAAATCGTAATTTTTACGGTTATTTTCATATTGATATATTTTTATAGACGTTTTTTCATATATACTTTATTTTATATTGTATTTTTTTTAATTGATTCATATTGTAAGAATAAACTGCAAAGAATCTTTATCTCGTTGGTATTCAAAACCATAAAGACAACATTGATTAATGTGTGAAAAAATCATAGTGCACGCAGCATATTCTCGTGGAAATTCTCGAGAAAAATTAACATCAAGGAATCCCCGCTAAATTAGCACTGATGTCAAAGCGATATCATTGCATAATAATGCATACAAAGCCATGACCTCGAGCAAACTTGAAGGAAATCCCGCCGTAATAATAAAGCAACGATACCCATTTTCGCACGCGAATATTAACCTGAGGTTAATGTGAATCCCATATGTGTGATAAAAATCACTAACCACTTTATGGTACCTCTAAATGAAGCGACAGGTAAATATAATAAACCCTTCCTGTCTTTCGTTTCATTTTCTTTTCATTAAAATCTTAAAAATTCACAATAATGACTCTATCATAAACAGCGTAAAAAAATACTTTTCTTTAAAGGAAAATATACTCCAAATTTGTTAAAAAATTTATCATTAAATCATTGGCTCGAGTCTTAAACATCTGCATTTCATACAAAAGAATTACTCTCATTGCAAATTTCTTATCGCAAGTTGAGATTTTACGAAGACCACTGCAGTTAATGCAGTTAATGGTTTTGTAACAAGCCGGAAAAGATTCTTCGGCAATGAAATAGAATATCGAGCTGCCCGAGTAATAAATGCGGCTATTATACATGCGTGGGACGTGCGCACACACACGTCGGCTCAGACAGTCCGACACTCTCGGGTATTACCCGCCGATTCCTTGTAAATATATAATACATATCTCGGTAGACGCGCGTTCATTCGCGAATACAATCGACCGAAGAAAATCATCGCCGACGTAGTCTATATCCAGTACGTTAAGCCGATGATGCGTAATAGAAAATGCGTCGGTCGCTTTGCGTCACTGCCCTGACACACCTACGATTTCTACGCCTCTAAAAGCGCACCTCGCCGAGTCTTTAATTGCCCGCACAATCGGTTATTACACGGCTATTATATGTATATGGTTATTGCACGGAAGTTTTCTCTAAACATTCTCCGCTTATTTAGTCTCGCTCGTGTCAACGATCGATCGCTTCCCAGAAACGCAGAAAGATAATGTGATAATCTCCATCACGTTTCTTCTATAATAAATCATTACGGTATCGCTGTTACGCGAAGATAGTTTCATCGACGCAGAAATTTAATATGAATGAATTATCACTTACGTTTAAAGAATCAAGAAGGAACGGTGGCCGAGACAGCTCCAGGATAAACAGACGCGAATGACTTAGCAGATGATAAACGCTGACGTATTCTGGAAACAATGACACATACTGTTAGAAAATCTTTTTATACATCGTAATATACATAAATATATTCGTTTAAATGAAAACTTGTCTATCATATAAAATTTTATTTCTACTAATTGCGTCAAATCTTTATAAATTGACGATATTATTTTTTCACCTTTAATTTCAAATCATAGATGCATCTAATCTCAAAAATATCTTTCATTTGTCAAAAAAGTTATTACTGAGAGACTTAATAAATATTTCTCTTTGCATTAAATGCTAATGCCAAATCGCAGCTGAATTAATCGCCGCGGGCGTTATATTTGACGATCGATCAATCCATTGTAAGGAAAGTTGTCTTGCCGAAAGCAAGTCTCATCGTGAAACTACTTATGAATCCATCGTGAGAGTTTACGCGATCGGTCCATTGGCAGCTGGATACCAATAATACCCGGCACCGTTCTAACCCCGATCGAAATGCCACATCCTCACGGGAATACACTCTGCTATGGGAAATCGCTGATGTATCAGCAGTCTAACCACAGGTGTTGTTCCCAATATATCCGATCAGACATGTAAGCGCGCTTGATGGAAACTAACGAAAAATTATTACCATACAAGGCATTATATTTTCTATGTACAATGCGCTTTCCATGTATAACCGCGATACAAAATAAAAAATATTTTTCGAAAGATTCGTAAAGCCAAATAAATAAGATTTTTATCACATTCATATAAAAAAAATAGTATCTTATTTTGTTAAAAATATTGTGATGTATCGATTTATATGGATAGAGACCTAAAGCGAGACAGAAAACGATAGCTTATAAATAATTATATGTAATAATAACTATTATAGGAACCTGATTTTTTTACAACCGGACTCGAACTCCTATCAATAATCTTGCATTTACGATCTTTTCGTTGCGATTAATGTTTCCGCAATCGAGCGAGTTGTTGATCGCGCTAGGAAAAATACGACGGTCGACGCTTTCGCGCCGCTGAAAACCAAGGCCGTCGATAGTCGATGCCTCCCGTATTTGATGATTTCGATGTCTATAGGCTGCAATTGTGTGCGAACTAATTATTCTGCCGCTTAATTAATGATAATTTATTAAATAAATTCGGAGTTCTAAAATATACCGAAATGATCAAAATGCATAAACAACCACGTATTTAACAAACCTTCACTCCTTAGCATATCCATAATTACATCGTCTTTTTCACCTTGTCTCATGAAAACATCGAGCAGAATCTAAATAAATCTAAATAGTTAAATTATTTTTGTGTGTGTAAGTTCTTATCATTAATTTCTTTTAAATTTTCATTTTTTATTAGTGATATCCATTTCTAAGCCGATACCGGCATGCAAGGCATCATTGAGAGCCGCTGCAGGAACGAGGCTTCCTAAACAATGCTCGACTCACTTTCACTTCGTCCCCACTGCCATGCCGGCGCGGCGTCGCTTAGCGTCGCCGCGTCGTCATCGTCATCGTCGGCGTCATAATCGCTTGGTTACGCGCCAAGTGTAACATGCTTTCGATAATGATTAATTACAAAGGAAAATTCGCGCAACGCGCAATTGCCTTGACGTAATACATGCGGTAAAAGGATGCGAGTTTGTTTTATTTTAACAATGTCGCATCGACAAGATGCTTAAACACTTTCTTACATTAGAAAGATATGCGTATAGCTTTGCAATAGGTAATATATTTTTTAGCACAGGCGGCTTATAGATACAATCCTATGATGACATCGCTAGAGTTTTCACGAGCTTATGCTCTTCTAATGTGTAAGTACTTTCTATTGTTTAATAAAATGATGAGATCTGTTCAATTCATTCAATATAATTATGTGGTATCTATATGTGGTATACATAACTTATACTGTGTTAATATAATATATATATATATATTCAGTTATTATAATAAGTGTAAAAATATGTCGTTACTATGAAGTTGTCAGTAAGCATCGATTTGGTAATTAAACGTAAATATTATTTAGTATAAATAATTCACTACAAAGTTATAACAAAATTGCTATAATATGTTGCTCAATAGTTATTCATGAATATTCATCTTCGCTACGCTAAAAAAAGCAAAGATGGATACGGTGTTTGTGGAACGCGATCGAGATTTGCAAGCAATGCGCAATTAACGGCAACATCATTAACCTTTCTGACTGAAATATTCATCATGCATTACCTAGCACAATGAAAAACGGATACCGACAACGAAGCACATGATGGAATAGGAACAAACGTAGTCACAGAAGAACGATTATATTGAAGAACAATCGTATACTACGCAAAAAAAATAGTAGGCATTTTCACGAACAAAAATCTGTATTTTTAATTATAGATCGTTGATGCTGATCGAGAAAGAATGATAATCAAAATTTTATCTCTCACCGAATTTCCTATCAAATATGTTATTTGTTTGCAAATTCGTCTAATTGTAAGAATCGACGGACGAGAAGGATGATCATACAAACGGAACATCCTGCAGTGAAGATCGTAAGTCCACCGAACGTAAACGTCCGACGTTTTGAAAGTGTACAATCGGGGAATAAAGCTAGCCCATCGCCGCCGCGCCGCTGCCGGCGGCGCCGTGCCGCCGTCGTCGACGCGAAACGTGAACGGAGGTAGAGAGCGCGAAAGATGAAGAAAATGATAGAAATTCCCATGCGACTCCGCACGACGGAGAACAGGGCGGATTATAAGAAATATCTGGCGCCGTTTCGCAAGCTGCCTCCGCCGGATTTGCAACGTCGCTCATTGTTGCGCGAACTTTTGTCGAGCGTCGTCTCCTACGAGGCGCCGATTGGCGGGCGCAACTAGATCGGGCCTGGGAAGATTGCAAAAGCAGGAATTCTTAGCGGCCGGCCAACAATGGAACGGTCGCGATCGTCGAATCCGTTCCAGATTCGCGCGCCCGCGGGAGACAGCGCGGTCCGCGAACGTTCGCGCGACTCGCCGCTAATTGCCGCAATTAGCTTGTCGCGCTTTGCGCGTCGCAGTTTCGACCACCGGTCCCTCTTGATTTTAACGCGATAACACGACCGAGAATGCGGACATGATTAAAACGCGACGGTCGATGTAACGCGACGTCAAAAGGCTAAATATTTATCTCGAATTGTGTATAAACATCGTTAAGAGAAGTGTTTCTCTTAACGATGTTTATACACAAAAATAATTGTTTTAATATTTCTTAATATATAACTTAATAAATATTATTTTTTAATAGATATCAATAAATATTATAGTATCAAATAAGTTTATATTTTTTTGTCTATTACTAATCTAAATTGATAAAAATAAAGACGTAAAATATAAAAAATATCAAGTAATATTTTATATTTTATATCTTATATAGGTATATTTCTTCAATGTACCTATGTATTTTATGAGTTACAAAGCAGTATTTATAAGATAAATAATTTTACCTTCATTCTTACAATAAATTTCTTATTTCTCTTTTTAATTTCAAAAATTCTACTTTTTTATGCAAATCTAACAATAAGTCATCTCAACATTTTTTAGTATATCTCGAGAGCAAAGAAGTCTAAGACTGCGTGCCCTTTCTCTTAATTATTTTATCTTTCTAAGCACACACGACACCATGTATATCGAGAGATGTCTAGCTGTTATCAGATTATCTAGCTCGATTCTCGCGGCGCGGCGGCGCTCTTTTCGCCCCCTGTTTCCTTTGTTTATCCGCTATAATACTGTACGGCGTTTTGTCCCGGTTACTCTAGCGGAATGGTGTCAGTTACATAAGGACTCCTGCCGTGCCCAGAAGTATCGGAGGGGTTGCTGGAGAGGGAGATTGTCCGTCTTGGAGGGGATAAACCGAGAAAAGGAGAGAGGACCCTCGGCGAGCGAGCAAAAAGGACCATATGTGTTAGAAAGAGAGGCACGAAATAGGGAACGAAGGAAAGGAGTAAGAAAAAGAGAGATCAGAGAGAATCCGCTCTATAAGGGGGGAGATCCAATGAACGAGAAGACCGGACGAAAATCCACCAATCACAATCTGGTACCGCCATAGCACTTTTTAAGAACCACTGTGAGAGGGGCGAAGAGGTGAAAAAAGTGAAAGTTTGAGCCAACGCTACGAGCAGTCCCTCCCTCTTTGTTGCAAACCCCCGCCCTTCACTCTTCCCTACCACGATCGATGTTAGTCTTTCCTTCTCTTCATCTCCTTCGCTCGACATTCGCTTGATTTTCTTTTTTTTTTAGGACTTAGAAATTCTAGATGGTCGCCATGGTGAGCCCCCAATTTCTTCCTCAAAAATAAGACTTATATCTTGTTCTAGGTGTACTTTCTATCTAATGTTAATTCCTTTCACGTTAGCTAGAGCATTTCATTACATGATAAATTTCACAAGCTAACGTACTATTTTTTAGTATAATATCTTTAAAACGTGATGCTTTGACACGTGATTGTTTGTCTTGTCTTTTTTTTTCAGAATTATGTAATATATAAGATTATTTTTAACTATTTAAAACTCGCATTGACAATTTGAATCCCTGCTTTTTCGGAATAATAAATTTCGAATGATAATAAATATCATGTTTATTTATAGAATCAGAATATAATATTACGAAATTTTTTATAAAGAAAGAAAAAATAATATTGTAATAACAAATTACAAATTACTCATGAATTATCAAATTATTCATACTATTCATTGTAAAAAGATCGTATAATTTTTTTATTAAAAAATGACAGAAAACATCGTGAAACAAAGCAAAAAGATCGTCGTTATTTAAAGCTTCCTACATGATAACGCAATAATTTTTAGGATTCATAAAAATTAACTTCGATGGCGTTATGTCATCCGATTATATCAACGTGCGACGCGTTCAAATCTTTTCCACGTAGAAGATTTCCCATATTACGCAGCTTACGCAGCGAACGATTCAACGATGCTAAAAATACCAAAAATGGTCAAATTTCACCGCGTAGGAGATCATAAAAACGATGATACGTTCTCTATATGCGTGCCTTTCCCTTTCTCAAAGCGAGGTCATCCGAGCGAAATCGAGTAACGAGATCAGCGCCAACCTACTTCCGGCAGACATACGGGTTACTCAGTAACCGCGACGTGCGAACTGTTTGTTCCTGTCAGCCGAGTGACTTCTCGACGAAGTCTCGGCATCGTCAGCGAGGCAAAGCGCGACGAAGCGAACGAACGACCGGGCACTCCGGCGCGGCGCGGCGCGGCGCGGCGCCCTCGATTTCACTTTCATTACGAGGCCGGCGCGAAGCGCCTCGCTTACGCTCATTCACTCTCGTTCGTACGTACATACGTATATACGTACATATGCTCCGAGACGTATGCACCGAGTACGCGCGTACTTAACCCCGTGCGAATGCTTTATTTTTTATCACGACCTCGTTATCGCTCGTAAAAATAGAAACCGATGGCGACGATACGACGACGTGCTCCGGGGAAAAACCCACTCATCGAAAACCGAATCTCTTTCAAGGATATAAGTTCTAAAAATCTAGAATCTTCTTCTCGTATCTCGTAATTAAAATATGAGCGAACCATGGCATAGAGATTTAATAATACACGGAGAGAATTTTTTGTTATATTTTACCCTTAAATTCACTACAAACTTGGGACAACTTGGCAACCAAGGAATTTTTAAAATATATATACAAAAGACATTTTACAAACAATTAACGTGATAAAAATTACTAAGCAGATTGATAATTTTGAAAAATTATTGAAATTTCCTAGATATATTTCAGTAAAATTAATCAAACATATTTTATATTTTAATGTAATAGATATCAATAATATTTTTTATTATGGTGGATATTAATCATCAGAATATCTCGTATAAAATTCTTGGTAGTACATGTTGTCATACATACCATGGTACACAACTATACCATGATTTCAGGGTAAATTTTAAGAGAAAATTCTCTCCGTGTATAGAAATACAGAAGTAGTTTGATAACAAATTGATGTTCTGTTCTTTAGTTTGTTTTTTATCATTGTCCTCATATGGGAAATTTCGTGGATTAAAACGTTGAGAAAAAGAATAATTAAAAAGAATAAAGAAAATTTCGCATTTTTAAAAACATTTTAAGAACAGAGTTGGGGGAGCGATTATCTATTCCACTTCCTAATATTTTCAGTCAGGCGTTATTGGAACATGGCGTTGAAAATTGTATTCGCAGCGAATGGCAAAGAATGCTAACAAGCAGCTAAAATTTCCCTAATTATGGGAAAAGTCAGAACCGTCATAGGCCATAATGCATTCGGGGCATGCCATTAACAGCTGCGAGTGCCCTTCTATTTTCGTAGTAGAAAGGCACTTTGTGGGTTAATGGCGCGCGCTGAATTCTAAACAGTGCTTAGGGCATGCCGATTACGCGATCGTGCATCGTTGATGCGCCAACATTGATGCTTAAAGGTTGTAGTGTCAACAAAGTTATATTACTTTAGTGCACTATCCAAAATTTATTCGATTAAATTGCATTGTTTTGAAAATATATAAATTCCAATTACCGCCTTTAATAATTACAAAATTAATTACAATTCGTTTTCTTCAATGATTTATGAATAATAATACAGCATATAAATATTTATTTATGCACAATTAATGACTAAAAAAAATTTATTTTTAAGTTTGCATAGAGTTTGCATTAGTTCATTTAAATCTAAATAAATATAATGAAAATAATTGTGTGCGTTATTTACGGATTTGCTTAACCTATTTCTTCATAATGATAGTAGCATCATCTGTCGATGTTATTACATTCTTTTCACGATTTCATTCCTTCGTACCGTAAAATTTTACAATCATCATCGAGGGTAATATGCGATGAATAACAGTTCTTTACTAGCATGCTGAAAGTGGCACTTTTCGCCAAGTCATCTAAACATTACTAACGTAATATCATCAAATTCGCAAGTGTCGTAACCTAATTGCAGATAGAAATTTTGTGCCAACTTCTATATTAAATTAAGTTCGAAGAAAGCTACTATCGAGGTAACTTATGACATTATGTAATATTACTTTCTATATATAATACGAATATAAATAGTTTAATATCTCCAACGATTTTTAATTATTTCCTTGAAAAGTTTTGGAGATCTTCAAGTACAGCACGATATCAATTCACAATATCAAGTGCCGTTAATGTAAATGTATGTATAAATACAAAAAAGAGTGTTATAATTCAGAATATTCTTTTAGTTTGAAACATATTCCCCCACGAGAAGAACATTTTCCATTATCACAAGCTGTAAAGAAACTGGCATTCCTTCCTTCAATTTAATAAAACGAATTTACGCGGTATATATCATTAAAAGATAATAAAAAAGATTATTTCTTGATAACACGTTTTTAAGTATTTATTCACAAGGCATTATAAAATCATTATGGAAACGTATATCTTATAATAGGAAGCATATCTCTTATATATCTCTTGTTCGAATTCGATATTAATTTTTTGCTTTTTTTACTACATGTTCCAACAGTTTAATACATATTAGAAAAAAATATTATGATTCATATCTAATTTGATAGTAAAAATTTGTTTATCCTGAAAGTTAACAATTTTCTTAAACAAATAATTCTACAAAACATTTGTCGTGGATGTAAATAAAACAGTAAAACATCTAATTTTGTTCGTTGTACGAAGTACGTATTATGTGAGGGAGCAAAAAATAATTTTTAATCTTGAAACCAGAAATAACTACTAACTTAACGAACGGAATTTTTATCAGTATATTTAGAGAGCAATTTCGATTTTTTTGCGCATTATCTTCAGATAAAAACAAATTGTTACGGTGCACGAAGTTTCTGTTATCAAGTAGTCGCAGTATATAATCCTACAATAATCTTTGAAAAAACTATTGGAACGGAAATTGTTTCGAGTAAACTGAGCGCTGAACGACTTTACTAGCAATGTATCTATTTTTTAATACTCCATAAAAAAACTAATCTTGCATATAAATATGTTATTATATTTAATTATGCAACGAGAGCAATTATATAAACCTGCTGTAATATTCTACATTTAAAACGCGAACAATGTTAATTAATTTACTTATAAATTTCTAAATATGACGTAACGACTAAACACAAAGTAATCGAGACATCATTGTATGGAAACATGGCGCTAGCGGATGAATTTATTAAAGCTTTTATCCGGTGTGAACTCCCGATGCCGCCATTGTATTATCAATGGCAACGCATTTGTTTTGAATGGAAATACCCATCATAAGTTTCGAATGCTCATGTTGGAAAAGTGTCGGTCCCATTTACGATATCATATGAATAATAGAAATAAAAAGATTAATGTAGTAAAAACAAATTAATATCTTGCTAATCTAGATATTCTGTAGTAATGAAAAATATTCAATATTCTCTAATATAACGTAAGAAATTTGGATACAAAAGTTATGCCATCGAGAAATAAAAAAATGACTCGAGTTAAGAATCGTCGAAGAAAAAAATTCCGGAATGAATAGATCTTGTAAGGAGCGAAGGAGAAGCAATTGTTGATTTTTTTAAATTCAGTAAATTAGAATTCGCGAGCGTCACAGACAGGATTCGCTCAGTTTCTTAATAGCCACTTAAAATTTGGTATTCAAATTTTACTAAAAACATCTGATTAGCTTGAAATTGATATCAAATGTCGGGTGTCATCTCTGGAATTACTACTGAAACCTTGGACAGCAGTGAACCGGACTAGAGTCGGGACTCTTTCTAATAAAATCAACAAGATCCATGCCTAATACGGCATACCGACGATAAGAATGGAAAGGGAGGGAGGGGAGTTTCGAGAAACCGTCGGCGTCGCGAGGGATCCGACATAATCGGTGAAAGTAACGTGCCCACTACCTTGGCCTTAGGTTAGCGGATAAAACGAAGTACAAACCGGCATCCCGGCTAGCGTGCGCCATAACGGGGCACGTAACGTAACGTCGGCGTCGTCGTGTCACTTTTACCATGAACGCATGCTCCACATACGCGCCCGCCCCAATCGAAGTGGGTTGGCTCGTAGATGCTATTCGCTTCGGGCGACGGCGTATATTTCGTTCGAAAACGAAGGCCAAGGCCGTCGTCGTCGTCGTCGTCAAAATGGCGCGTTGCGACGGCATTTCCGTTATGGAATCCTCCACGATCGCGCGTATTTTGCAGTGTCTTTTTATAGAAATATGCTACTTTAATCCTATGATTGCTGATAGCATACTAGCAGATAAGTATTATAACTAAGATAGAAAAGAAATAAGAAGTTATACTTGGGAAGATCAAACTTATTGTTAGTAGCTCTCCGCTTTTTTAATCGAACTTTTGAAAAACCACGGTAATAAGATAGAAATAAAATTTATAATATCGCCAGAAATAAGAAGTAAATCAATATATCTTTTACACTAATAAAGCATTGTAAACTTCTTATTGTTAGTCACAATCCGTCGCATCCTACTGTCTGACTGATACGGCTGCTAGTACTAATTGAAAATCGCCTCGTTCGAATTCTTATATCCAGAAAGAGCAACCCGATGCACACGCGACCGCGTGCATGATATTTACAACTATAACATCGACAAGTCGCTAGTAATGCCGTAACCTTGACTCTGGCTAGCCAAGCAGCTGGCTGCTAGGCCAGGAATAAGCTCGATGCGCGGTTACCATGTTGCGCTGCTAATATTAGCGTACGCAGCCGTATGTACTACGAGTGACCGAATGACCGAGCTCGTGTGTTGGTTGCATCCGTCTCGCGATTTCCTTCTAGAAGATCGCAGAAAATGCTGACAAAGAGCAATCGGGCGAGAGCAGTCTCGAAAAGAAAGGATGAGAAAAACGGTTTACTACGACCGATATACGAGAAAAAAACCATACTAAATGCATAAATTCTTTTAGACATGTGTATTATACTATTTTAATCATATAGATAAAAGGTGTAGTACACTCAACATGCCAGTGTGTATTTGTGATTTAAGACACATTGTATATTAAGAAATAACATGTAAAATAGAAATAAAAATCTTAAAAATAAGTTTTCTGAAATAAAGTAGAATACGTAATCCTATGAAGCTACTACAAAGTTCATGAATTGATGACTCAGACTCAGTTATCAGGTACAACAATGCACGTAAAGTCACACATAGCATTAGAGTATTCATAGCACATGTCACCAGGTTGCATACATAACAAACTGATCTAGTTACATAATATACGTGCGATTTATAGCGCCTCATTAGCATTACAAAGAACGCAAGAAATAAGAATCATTATCTACCGTTTGATAGCAAAAAATTATTTTCTCCGATCATAATATTTGCAGACGCTCCAAGAAAATTAATGCACAGCAGTTTTGTTTCCGTCTGGAATAAAACAAGTCGCGGGCAACTGATGTAATGGAATATAACTTATACATTGATTATATACGTAAATGCTTATGTTTCACGAATGGAATCGTCGGAAGGTCAAAGGACGTCGCGTCTGATGCCGACCAACGGAATATATCTGCTAATTATATATTGTCTCTTAACCTACGCGTAATCTGTCGCTCATTAGGGGCAAGGAGCAAGAGTGTTTTTTTTTATCACTTCTGTTTCACGCCTAGAATGAAAATTACGTGAAATTGCAAATTTGTCTAAATTTATTCAAATAGAAAGTCAAAATTCGCGAAAAATCAATACGTATATTTCTTGTGAAACCAATAAGTATCATTTTATCATGCAATGCATATTCGTCCCGTTTATTAAATGTATTTACCGAAACGATCATTTCCTACAAGAAAGAATCTGATTGAAAACCATTGTAATGTTTTTCGACACAGTTATTTTCCACGGTTATTTTCAACGAATAAGTGCTGTCGCAATCAATCCGTTATAGAATTGGACGTTGAATGAACCATCTACGTTAAAGATACCATTTTATCAGCCAAATTATACAATATTTCGTGACATAATAGGTCAGTCATAAACAATGAATGTTACCATAAAGTGAACCGATAGGCATGTAATCTTTTTGTGTTTGCAAATGACTCACGTACGAGACTTATATTAGTATACAAACGCCTCTAAGCGACTGATTAAAAAATGATCATATTTTATCATAACTGTAACATTTACGTAGGATTTTTATATGATTTACAAGTTTACGCTTAAAAGCTTATTCGCGATATATAAATTTATAGAGTTACGGAGTCAACCGAAGCTTACGCGTATGAAACGAAATATTTTAAGAATTGCATCAGATGTCTCTTTCATTTCTTGCATACATCGAGGATGTTCTGAGTTATGCCGACTCAAAGTAGATAAGTGAAATATGACATAATGACAAATCACTTTATGGTAAATTAGATTAAATAATTACATAGCCTGCAATTACAAAATACTGTCCAATTCTGTTGAAAAAAATACATAATATTTCAGAAAATTTTGATTGGATCGAAACGTATGCATATATCGAGTTTTGCCAATAGACGCTACAACATTATTTCGTATTATCACAAAAACTTATCCCGTTACGCCAATTTGAACTACGTCGCAAATGTGTCTCTCGGACCAGAAACGGACGGCTGATGCAACCTAAAGAATACTACAGGGACATCGATGCGCGCAACCGACATGCGCGAAGGGATATCGCCATGCGGGACGGTAGAGACAAAGATTGATCCGAGAGGGCCCCGCGAAGTCCCGCAACGCAATACAGCGCCTTCGTCGTAGATCGACTTCTCGCGACGGTTTTATCACGCGAGGAATTTATCACTGACGAAGTTATCGCTGACGACCGCGGCGACAAGGCAACAGGCGAGGAAGGGAAGCATCTCGCGTGATTACAAACGCCAAAAAAAGCGAAAAGAAGCAAAAATACGAAACGATAACCCACGGGGGGTCGCGTTATTACTAGAAGCAACTGACGCAATGGAAATAAGCGATAGACGTCGCAGGGGGTCCGCGTGGATCGTTGTTATTGCTGTTTTCCACTTTGCCCATTGCCCCTGCCCCCTACGAGCGCACCCCGCACCATCTCGGGACCCCCTATCGACCGATAACAACTCGTCGCCTCTGAACCCCTTTCTTCCATCGAGATCACGCAACATGCGTGTAATGTGGCTGTAGAATTATCGTGGATCGACGTCAAACTCTCGTGTTCGATCTGACGTTCGATGATGAAATTTCAATGCCTAATTACTCGCCTGTTGTCGCAGTGAATTCGGAAATAAGGACCCGTAAAGAAAAAAAAATATAGATATCGCATTCCAGGATTCCTTGCGCGAAACATTATCAGCATGATAAAATATGAAGCTAATAAAACGTTTGAAGTAATAGCATTTATTAAATTTCTTTTCTTTCTAATCTTGAATATATAGAAAACAAGAAATTATGCAAACATGGCGCACTTAAAAGTGATAAAAAAGATTTAGGTGCAATTTAAACAATATACACTATAATAATATATACTAGTCAAAATCAATTCCACGTTTATATTCTTGTTTTTCTTTGTACAATGCGACTCAATTAGTTGATGCAATACACTGATGACAATAACTCAACGTTTCTCTGCTGTTATTCCGATGTAGATAATATATTTTCCCGGCACTGCGATAATCCGTAATATCAGTTTAATTTATCCCGAACATACGTTATTATACAATAACACAATGCAATAACACTTCGGCAATATCGTATTATGAGATTTCCGCTAAAAAATGTATGTGCGTCAGGATGTATTATCTGTGATACAACATGCCGCACGCGACATTAATCTACACTGAAAAAAAAAATACTTAGATCCAAGAAAATATTTTTTCACATAGTACTAATGGCTTACTTATTTACTTAATATAATCACATATTTATTTAGAAAATTAGATATTTTTACTTAATTTAAGTAAATGTCTTGTGGCATCTTGTGGCCACAAGATATTTTTACTTAATTTAAGTAAAGATATCTAATTTTAAATAAATATGTGATTATATTAAGTAAATAAGCCATTGGTACGATGTGAAAAAATATTTTCTTGGATCAAAGTATTTTTTTTCCAGTGTACATCATAAATGTAACACGCAAGCGAAAATAAAGATATCAATCCATGGAGAACAACTTGTTATATTATCTTCTCAATATCCCTTTTTCCGTTTTATAACATATAGCTATATTGAACTATATTCGATAATAATTTTATCGTATATAGTGCAATATAGCTATATGTTATATTATACTAACATATAGTATAATATAACATATAGCTAATTGCACTATATACGATAAAATTATTATCTTCAGTGATCATATTATTTTTTTAACATTGCGCGAACACCGTGTTTTTAGAGCACTCACCCTGGGACTTTTAAGACTAAAGGGTTTTTTAAAGCGTTTCTGTGTTACAAAAAATCATGTATTATCTCTAAGGTTTCAAAAAGTGATTTCTATACTAACGTAAGGCCGGAACTGTTGCAATTTTTTCTTAAGTGTTGCAACGTCAAGAGAAAACTGTAAAATACGAAAAATCGACTGTACCTCAAAAGGCCCAAGGTGTCCGCAGTAGATCAAAATCACATTTTAAGCTCATTTATATTAACATTAAATTATTTTGGAGCAATATTTATTGTACAATTAAAATAAAAAGTAATAAAATATCTTTGTAATAACATTGTATGTGCATAATAAATTAATCTCATTAATAATTATATATAATTGACGCGTATGTAATTAAGCTGATATCTCAGAAGTGTCTAAACGTCGTTCAGTTGGCATAAGGAAAAACAGTCATAAAGATGCAACGGTATTTTGTGGATAAAAAATAAAATGATAGTCTCTCTCATACTTTCGATAACCCTTATCCGCGGTGCATGATAACTTTCAGCCTGAACACAATTAATATCATCTACTCTACACTATTCTTTTATATCGCGCACTTTTTTCACGTCTGCACTTGTATCTTCACGTCACGCCTTGACCCAAAGCATCGATAGCGAATCCATCCGGCGATTATGCGCGAGCAACGACCAATAAATTCCAGAAATTTTCGAGTAATAACCGACGAATTTTAGAATAAACCAACTATGGCAATTTGTGGCAGTTATAAATATACGATATACCGTTTATTTACGCGACGATTAATATTAAACTTCCTTGTGAATGTTGTTCTTTATCGAGACTTTCAACTTCTGTAAGAATGAAGTACCAGAGTAATTGAAGATATAACTTCTCAAGAAGATCACTTGTAGAACAAAATTAATTTAATAAATAAATTAGAGATATTTTAACTTGAAAAATGAAAATAATTCATTCAAATAAGTCATTCTTTTATTTGACAAATAATAAGGATCTAAACTTCTAAACGAATATCGATACGAATGATAAAATCAAAACTAATAAACGTAATTTCATTAATTTATCATATTCTTCTTTCTTTCATTTTTAAGCAATATTGCTTTATAAATATACGCTTACTAATTTTATCGCAGAATATTTTTCTTTATATACGTTAATCAGAGGCAGATGTAGGTCAATCGAATTCCTTGGAAGCCTTGGATTCACATTGAAATGGAAAGTTGGCAGAATTTAACCGTTCCGTATACCCAATGTAATTATTCCGAGAATGTTCGTCCACGTAAACGATGACCATACAAATTCCGGAGAGCCGAGGGACCCCCCTTTCCTCCTTGATTTACCCCCCTTATTCGAATCGCTCGTGTCCACTTCGATCAAAGTAGGTTACGATTCTTGCAGTTTCCTCGTAAAACCCCCTACGTGCATGCTAGCACACCTACTTTTATAAGACCCACTCCGTGCCCACGTGCTTCCCCCTCGTGCAGTGTAGGCGCACGTTCGTGAGTGAATCCAGTGTGACGAGTCAGCACTGGCCAGGATTTCGACATAAATCCTGAGGTATTCCCTGATGTGGCTACCGCTAATCGGCCACAGCTACTTCGCGTCATCGTCACTTCGATTGTCCTTGATGTTTAAATATAATTGTGAATACGAAGATTGTATATTTTCTTCTCCTATCGTTATTTCACCCTTACGGTTACCCTCTGGTATACGACAAACCAGGGATTTCTTTAAATAATTTTCGTACTTTTATTTAGAATAGTTTTTAAAACAAAAATGTATTTTTTTGGTGAAAGAATTAAATGTTCCATCCTTAACCTGATTACTTGCGATACTAGTAAACTAAAATTTTAACAAGTAACCTACATATTTCTTCCAAGATGTTTTGTAGCAAAAATAGAAATTAGTATGATTAAAACCGATGTAAATGATTACTTCATTACATCGTCATCATCTAGCGCTAATTCTATATACATCTTATTTTTCCCCACTTGCCCATTTAGAATTTACTCAGATTTTACTTGAAAAATATGTATGTCAGATATATAAGTATATCTGATCTTCGTCTTCGCGAAGTGGAGCAAAGCGTAAATACCGTAAATGTATGTAACCGCTAGTCGTGTAGGTAAGTAGCGCGCACATTATCTAACAAACCGCGGCTTACGCGAGAGCGAGCACACGAGAGCCGGGCGCTTCGCGATGAAAGGGAAATTCTGCCTTTTGCCCCGCTTCGCGAGATCACGATGCGGTTCCGGTCGTTGATCCTAAGTATTCTCCCGCCCGTAGTAGAGCCCGAGCGATCAGCTGCAGTTTACCCTCCCCGCGTGTGCCCGTCCAACGCGGCGCGGTACGGCGCGGCCGCGCGTTGCTGCTACTACTACTCTCGGCTTCACCGCTCACCTTCACCTCGTCTCTTACTCAACGATTGTGCGCGGGCCCTCGAGTCTCTCTACCCCCGTTGCGTAATCGCCGCGCACAATCATTACCGAGTCGAATCGTCACTCGAGCGGAATAAGTGCGCAGAGAGCCGAAGCCGGTGCGTTACGAGCGTACCGTCGTCGGGTGCGAAGTTCACGATGGTCAAAATGAACGCTCGCCATTTGGAGCGGACAACAAGATTTCGAGCTGCTCAATTGAAAGTTTCTTTTAATGTTCGACGTTATTTAGGCAACAGAATACCTACAAGTTTTTTATCGCCAGTTGTAATGGAGGTATCTTTGTGCGTTCAGAACGTTCGAGAAAATATCGCTTAGAGTCTTAGAGAACTTTCTTTTTTCAAATGACGAAAAAGATGCCGCAATATGAAGAATAGAAAACTAGCACGTACCAGCTAGACACGTGCGTGCACGATAAGATTCAGTTAAAGTACTTTAAGCGCATAAAATTAGCGCTAATATTAGCGTTTAAGTATCTAATTCGTACAGTCTGAAATACTTCGTCCTGTGACAAATTATCACGCGAAACGAAGCATGTTGAAAATATTTCACGTGACAGCAAACTTTACACTATCTCCCGATTATCGACTTAAAAAATAGCTCTTCCTGTTGTTTGCAATTTTCGAAAATTGCATACGCCGCGTGTTTGCTCGCTTATGCGACTCAGGGTTAAGATCGTGTCGATACCGGAAAGCAACGTCGGCGTCGTGCGCTTATCGGGGCTCGTTTAAGTGCCAACTGTCAAGGACCCGGCCTTATCATTTTTCCGCGTGTTAGGCGGCTCATTAGGCTCGCTCGTTCCGACAGAAAATATCAGTGTTTTCACGTTCTCGACTTTTTTCGCGTGTTTCCACCGCTGTCGCCGTCGACGGCGACAGTCACGTCCTTGCGCGGAGTGAACGTTGAACCCTGGCGACGAGAAACAGCCAGCACAGCCTCTCGACATCTCGCGTTTCCCGTGAATCATCCGTCGCTCGTGTATGCAGAGTCGGTATCTAAAACCGATTGCTGTTTATTCGTTCCGGGTCTCGATAAAATAACAAAATAAGGCGAAACACGCGCGCTATAATGACAGAGAAATATTCTTTGTAATTTTTCCCTGAAATTCCTTGAAGCTGATTTGAAATTCATTTGAAGTAATAGTAGAAGTGAGTAAGTGAGAGAGAGAGAGAGAGAGAGAGAGAGAGAGAGAGAGAGAGAGAGAGAATCATCTCATTAATCTGTCAAACTCTTCTTCTTTGATATAAAAATAAATGTGCACGCAAAGTCATGAATTAATATGAGATAAATATTTTATACTTAAACCCCTCTTGAAGAAATATTATCGCGTTATATTGTATTCCGTTGTTTTGTATCTTAGATTTGAAGAAGCTGATGCTGACACACGAGTGACTGTAACCCTATCAACGTAGTTTTGAGTCTTGAGTCAACCTACGCAAGAGAAGTGTTGATCTCTCACGCAAAAAAAAGCAGCAAGGGGTTGGGATTTTAACGTGACAAAAGTACTGTGATGTACAAAAACATGTTTTGATCGTGGCCTACATGGTATCAATATCATCAAACGCTTTCTCATTTGCTCTCCGCGCGATGCCATATTATGTTTTTCTTTGAGGGGTCACGACATCCCCTTAAATAACATACGCTCAAAGATGCGCGCTCTTCATTATTTTTATTATCTTTCCGTTTGCTTGTATTTAATTCTCAACCATCAGAATTAATATGGTAATGTGTAATACATAGAAAAATATTTCTATACATACATGTTTCTTTAATATATACATAAGAACGCGTTTCTCTCTAATAAATAAATAAAGGAAAGATAGCTACATATATGTAAGTTATAAAAAAACAAAAAAGCAAATTTTAGTAATGCATTGACTTATAAGTTGCCTATAACTGCAATAATTAATATTAGATTCAATTACTCTTAAAAAAAAAGAGAAAAAATGATTTTCCTTTTCTAATACATTATTTTTATATAGACAGATTTATGAAATTAGACAAATTTCGACGGAAAAAATACAAGCCCTACAGAGAACGGCGAACAGTTCACCAAAGTTAGTAACGTCTAGCTGTCGATGTAATGTTGGTCTAAGCATGTAAATTTAGCTAAACAAAACGGTTTTTAGACTCTCCATTATATATGGCACAAATTCGCGACCCAGCAAAATAAATCACACGTCAAAACGAATCGTTCAACTCAATATCGCCGGATTTGATTAACGCACGTGAAAAAACGAAAAAGCGATCGATGAATCGGCAGATAATTTTTTTTATTTATGAACGCTCTCGAATTATCGAAATCTCGCATACGTGGTACCTATCGACCCCGTTGCGACCCTCGAAATCCGATAAAATATCTGATTTATCGAGCATTTTATAGTTGGAACATTGTATCTCTGGGGATTCCACGATATCTTTTCAATTTAACGTGATTATATATAATTAATGCGAGATATCTTTCAATTAAATAATCAACAAGATTAATCGTGACGATAATTGCTTCATTAGAATCTGAATATTTCAACGTGCATCTGTTGACAAAACTGATCAAAATGTCGATAGTTTAAACTATCTAAAATGAGGGTATATATAGAAAAAAAATTATCACTCTTTGAATAATAAGTCACACTAATAATTGATTTTTAAAAGTTAAATACTTATATAAAAATATTTATAAAAATAGATTATTATTAAAAATTATTAACTAAAACCCCAAAAAAAGGGTTATAAAATATTATTTTGACATAAAAAATCAAATAAATCCTCTTTAAGTCTTATTTTTATTATCGGAAAAGAAATTTCTTAAAAAAAAGTTAAATTTATATTATTTATATTTATTTAAAAAATTTTTTATTTTTTTCCTTATAAAATTTTTATTAATTTCTTCGTTTTTAATAAATAGTTCAGAAATCTAACAATTTATCGATACGTCCTAACATTCGACAATGATGACGATAATGAGGAAAACGTGACGGGGCGCCTTATAGTTATCGTTATCAGCGCGTTCTCTGCTGACAAACATCGGTTAGTTGCCCCGCGTGAAAATACATACAATTGTTATCGTGGCGTACAAGAATAACGACGTTTATGGGTGGTACGATGGCAGCGTCGACCAATGAAATCCGTCGTCGTGGTGCCTTACCCCCGTACACGTGACCCCCGTACACAAGCCGCTACTACGTCATTATCACGACTGACCCCGCAGGGGCAAAATAATACGTGATATTTAATAACGTGTTGCGGCCGAAACATGCCAACATATTTTTTTGTGCACGCGCTATCGAAATGTGACGTGCCCTCGTGGGCCGATTATCTCGACGTGTCGTAAATCACCCGATACGTGGACCGCCAGCTTCGCCTCCACGTGGCACGGCGACTTAGGGATGATTAAAATACTTGCGATTTATATGACCCAGATCACGCGTCAAATATAATTAATGTTAATTTTTATAAACTGGATATGACTAAAGAGATAAAGATTCGACAAAAATACATAAATTTATCGCTGAGTATTCGTAAATCACAAATTTTTTATCTATCTGAGTATTTCATGTTTTTTTATAAGTTTGAATACGAATAAAAATATCAATCGGATGTAAGTAGATTTATAGCTGAACATGAATTCAGGAATATCAAAATTAAAAATACTTGTATGATACTGTAAATATTTCTAGGTAAACGCTATATTAACTAATATTTTAGTTAAAGATAGATAGAACTCACCGACTGAACAAAGTTCCGAAAAGAAGTTTCTTTAAATCATTGGGGAGCTGAAACATCAAAAGAAATCAGATATTAAAATAAAACAATGATACACGCAATTAAATGTTCTACTAATTTTTAATGATTTAACACATTTTATACTATTGAGAATGATTTAAAATAAAAGTAAAAATGTCCTGAATACAGATACCGCCATCATACAAGACTGCTTTGAAATGATTCGAACACCAAAGGGGCGAAGCCGATAAAGTTGAAATCATTTATAAACTCTGCTTGATAATATGTATATTTTTAGTAATAAATAGATAAAATAATAAACAATTTTGTTAAAAAAATGTATGGTAACATTAATCTCTTCCTTCTTAATAAATTTCAAATAGAGAATATAATGCATTACAAAATAAAGTAACATAAAAATAAAAAAATTTTTGCAATATGTAATTGTTTCAATTGGATATTATTTTGTAATTTTATAGAATATTGCTACTCTCTAAATCTGAATCATTGACTATTCAGAGAGTATACTAGTTTAAAGAGTATACTAATTAAATACTATTTACATTTTAATATTTTCTCAGCATTCTCATATCTAAATTCAATAATTTGTAATCCAAATAATTTTTGTATTTATTACATATTCTTTCTGTTATAAAAAATATTTAATAATTTTCATCAATATAAAGTATTAAATCTGTTTCTTCATGTATGCGTTGTGATACCAACAGTTGGTCATGTCAATATCATCTGGTATATCTAGACTCCAAGAATCAACTTTGATACACAATGAATACTTATCTACCATTTTAGATTCGTAACAATATATTGCCAATATATGAAATCACGCTCCATTCTGAATACCTGATACTTTCAAGTTACCGATTGAGTACAAGCACCGAGTCACGGTACTTCAAGCATTCTCAGACAGATAAGTTCAACATACTCGCGTTCTGGATTTAAATGTTATCTACTGCAGTTCTCTTTGAGTCACCGGAGTCATGAAAGTGGCGAAAAGATGGAGCATGGAAGGATATTTCAAGGCTCTTTATCAAAGTAATATCGACATAACTCTACGTCCGTATAACGTAAATGTTTCCGCTCGTTACCAAGGAAACTATTCTTTCGAGCATTTTCAGTGTGTTTCGTGCAGAACAAGTCGTGGCACACAAACGTCAAAAATTATCTTTCTCGCTTGCAAAGGTAAAATTTATAACTTTTCACTATAGCTCAATATCTCGTTTTTTCGCGAAACAAATAATCAACTTTCCGGTTTCATCGTTATTAGGTAACAAAACTAAAATTATTTATCATCAATTTTTAAAACATTCACATAAATTTTTCTTGATTTTACTTAATTTAAAAATTGGGAAATAACGTGTATATAATATTCTGAAACTAAAACTGACGGAAAATTTTTACAGCAAACAATTATACTATATATATTTTCTCTTGTATATGTGTGTCGTGTGTTTATGTGTGTTTACGTGTGTTTTAAAACTACGTAAAGCTATAAAGCTAAACAAAGAAATTCATGATTAGTATATAAGTTGACTCAGGCTTATGTAGTACTTCTTAACAATAACATTGTTCTCTTAAATCTAATTTTTCATTTTTTGAAAGCAAAACAGAAATCTAAAATTCTTGCAAAAGTTATGTCTTACCTATCCGACAAGTTAATTTTCACGCCAAACCAAAAGCTCTGTTTTTATTGTACGCCATCGCGAGAAAATTTAGCGATTGACGCACTTTTCGATTTGCATGCGTCATCAAATAGCATCATTACATGGCAGAGCCAAAAGCGAATTTATCGGCAACGATCGTATTCCTTATCGCGACTGCCGCGGGCATACAAGTCCCACAGGTGAAATGATCAAAGTTCGCTAGGTGCCATGCCACTCGTGCCTGTCCTCGTCAATTTACACGTAATATGTCACGTAGAAGGTACGGAATTGCTGCGGGGCGTCTTTGATCTTGTAGCTCACCCGCGGCCCCTTCGAACCCCGCCGTGCCCCTGTCCACCTTCCGAAAACCTACCCTTCGAGTCACGCGCCACGTATGCGCCAAGGCGGGGGTGGCGAAATCCAATTTTATTATTTGGACGCTTAGACGCAGCCGAATTACACGATTCTACGCGTAACGCGAAAATTTGCCCTTTCGAGCGTATTACGAATAAGATACAAAATATTCTTGCTCCTTGCAAAAAAATCTCAATTTGTATATCGAATGCTCTTCTTATTCGTACAATGCTTCGTACAAAGAAAAGTAGAACATGTATTCTTTACAGTTAAAAATAATTATTTAACCATGCAAATATAATTATAGTATACATTTTATACTTTTTATTATTGATATATATTTATATTTCTTTTAATTTCTTATATCCAAAATAAATGATTTATATGCGTGTTTATATCTTTTTAGGTATTTACTTCGACAAAAACATACGTATAGTATTTATTTTATTTGTATTTTTTAATTCACGTTTGTTGCATATATTTTTTAGAATTTTCTCGACTACAGTATTGTTTTTTATCTAAAGAAAAATATGTTAAATACAGAAAAAAGAATAGTAAAAAATATTGTGGAAGAGCTAGCTTGTATATTGAGATCGCACATCTTCTCATACTTTTGCATTAACGAATTCAAGATTCAATGAAGACTTTCAATCCTTTAACGAAAATTTGAAAATGCACTGTGTCTAAAATCTAGATAAGAGGAGCAGAGTGAAAACACGGAAAAAAATCGTAGAAGAGCGCGAGTCCGACTTACCGATTCGTACTTGCAGAGGTCATAGATCATTCTATTGTGCTAAAGGGGGTGTGTACACACATTATAACAGAAGCATAATGGCGATCGCCAATGTGTACACAACAGCGGGAACGGCGGCGACACAGAATGTGCGGTGTTTGGTCTCCATTAATTTCGGATCGACTGCAGGCCACCTATCTCTCTTTTTTTTTATGAAGCCCATATGTCTGCCGTGCGTCGCGTCCCCATTGCTCATTTGTCAGTTCGCAATCTGCCGCTCCGTTGCGATTTGATGGCGACAGTCAAAACACGCCAACATGTTTTTCAGCAAATGGCAAACGCGACGCGTTCCCCGAATCTTGAAATTTCAAGTGTCAGCGAGGGAAAAAATGGCATTTTCATCGCGCGAAATCGTGAGAGCACGTTTTTCGTTCGCTCTTTTTACATTCGTGAATTCTTCTCGCATTTATAAATCATTCCATATAATGGACTATTATAGTATATTGTATATAACTATTTTGTTCGACATGTTTGACATGTACCTATTGACATGTTACTAATCGCACAAAGAAATAAGTCTCTTAAGTACTAATTATTTCAAGTGTTTATGATAGTCACAAGATATCATAAAATACAGTACCTATATATTGTTAATTTATTCTATTCTTAAAGAGATTCTGTAGGAAGACATAGAGAACCAATAATAGTAATTGATAAATCAAATTCAAAACTGCTTCTAGACGTTTTGATTTTAACCACACGTAGTATATGTATACGAGTAACGTACATTTTCGTAAAGTAACATTCAAAATTCTCTCAATAATGAGAATAAAACGATATAACCGATATATTTCCCCTCGATATCAATAAGTCAATGAAGCATCGGACCGTATCATCATCTCGCGGGCGAGAGATCGCGTAATGTACGAACAGTGACGTAGAAAATTGCGGTGCTATTCTACGAGAAGAGCCGGGGATGGGTGTTACAGCGAAGGCAGGGTTGGCAGGAAATACCGAAAGGGCGAGAAGGGTGCGGGCATCCCCACGGCGCGTATAATATCAATGGACGATGGCTGGGTGGCGATGATCGCGTCACATTAGCAGTCGAGCGTTCTATGAGCCACTGCCACATCGCGCGACTATATATGTATAAAGACCCGGTGCATACATATACGATATATATATGTATATATGTATTATATATATGTATATATATATTGGTGGTGGCAATGTCACCCCAACGGCGCGAGGCGCCTTCAGATGTAAAATAAACGACACCTAATTATATGCGGCCCGTCTGCGTGAAAAGGGCCGGCCGACGGAAGGACCCCGCAAGTGCGTGCGAAGGTGGCCGCCTGCTTAATGGGATTACAAAATTACAATTTAGATTGATCGTCCAACACGACGATATTTATGACCTACGGAGCGGGAGTGCTCGTGCAGCTCGTGGATATTTCGATATTGTTTCCGCCGTATCGATACCTCGCTATACCGTTCAACTCCTCTCACGCCAGATAACGTCCGTAAAATTTATGACGGCTCTTTAAACGCAATTTCTTTTGTTTCACTGTGACAAAGGCAGTTTGTTTTACATCATTTTTTTATTTCAAAGTATTTCGATTAAAGATTGAAAGGCACTTTAATTATATCGTTTGTTCGCTACAATTTGCGAAAGCGTGATAAGATCCTTTCTGGTATTGATATTTTAGCTTTGATATTAAGTGGTATCGACGTTTAATACTAAACATTCCCTTTTCCTTATTAACACTTTTAATGCAGTTCAAGAGAAAGTGCAAACATCTTTTGCTACCGAATTTAATATTTTCCTGCGCATTCACGCAAAAATCTCGCTACATATAGTGACGACTTCGACATATGGATGTAGCTCGTAATATATGGAGGTGTCTGCGTGACAACGCTCGTATTTTTTTTTCCCAGCTTCGTGGGCTGCCAAGGGGGTGGCTCGCCGTGGGTGTGCCGGGCGATGATTAATTAGCGTTTGATGAATATGTATGAGAGAAAGGCGACCGCGCGACTCTGACGTATGTATACCTGCGCGCGAGCACGCGCGTATTATATGCGTATACGCTACGTTGTCGGGTACATCCCTCGCGTTACAATAACGCCCAACCCCCTTCGCATACCTCGTTTCAACCCCCGACCGCCGTCGCTCTGCGTTTCACCTCGACGGATTCTGCGAGTTCTCCGTGAGCTGTTTAACGATTCGTTCCCCATGCGAGGTAACGCCGGTTAACGTTGCGCGATGATCTACGTTGTCTCTATAAATTTACGTGAAAAAAATCACATCACCGAGAGAAAAAAAAAACGTTAGAAAATAATGTCGTTATATATCACGACGAGATTTACTATACTTCCGATTATTTAAATAATATCTATAAATCTCTATGATAATATAACAAAGACCAAGTGTGTTAGATATATCTAGATACTAATCACAGAAATATTTTTTACATTAATATATACATGTACCTTCATAATTATTTATATACAAAAATATATATTTGATATTTTTTACTATACATATAAGTACGGGAATACGTCATGCAATTATGTTAAGTGCAATATATCATATTATTTCACTCTGAAAATAATTTAGTATTCGTTGCAATTAAAAATTAGAGAGTATCGTGCTTTCTGTTACGCGTGTGTTTGAAGCGGTGGATTAAAAACTCTCTACTTCGATATGAATATTTCCGATCGAATAAGCATTCGACGGACATTCGTCGGCGAGATACGCGTTGTTTTCGCATCGGGGCGAAATATCGGGCGCGAGTGGCGGGCGGGAGGGGACCGAGGGGTTTAGATTTCGCCAAAACGCGAGGCTGAAAGGCAGCGCGGCGCGCGGATTGTTCGCGCCGCGAGGAGAACAATGCAAACAATGGCCGGGACGTAGCGCTGCGGTGAGCCCGGGCTTACGCGGCGAATACAATTACATTATGAACCCGATTACCATTTAAATGGAAACAAACGTGAAATGCTAAAATACACCGGCGAGCCCGCGCGACGCACGAAACTGCGCAAGCACCCCCCTCGATCATCGGTATGCAAATTGTGCACGAGCATTGTATACGGAATGTTCCGCACTTACCGAAAAATATTTCACGCACGGATTCTTTGATGAATGCGCAAATCAAGTTTTTCCTTAGCAATAATAATGCTCAACTAATTCCACTTTTATACAGCAAGATTATTTTTCTTTCAAGCAAAAATCCATCGCGCGATAATTTATATTAATTTATGTCAATTACCAATTATAAATTATAATTGTTCATAGCGGTCCAATTTTTTTGAACGAAAATAAACGCAATATTTCTTTTGTAATCATACTAAATCGCGCATGAAGAATAAGTTGGCTACCCGATGGGATAGATCGTAAGACAAAACGTTTAACGTGACCTATCGGCACCCCGACTCTAATTATTATGCACTTAATTTCCTAATGAAGCGCATCGAGCGAGGGTCGTGGAAAACGGCGCGCTCGTGCACTGATTTCACGGGCCACCTGTCGCACCGACGCCTCATCCGCCCTATTCGTTTTGTCGCATCGGTCACGCAGGGTGTAAGACATTATTCTACACCGAGGGTAGTGGACTGTACCGTGGAAACTAACTCTGACTTATCTGCGAAAATCATAAAAGGAAATTCTACTTTCGCTGCGATCTAATTTCTTACCAAATGTATGTCAGTCGTTTCCTTTAATATTTCTTTTTTGTATTAAAAAAAAAAAAGAATCTTATATCTTCAGAAAATAAAACATCTTTGATTTTAGAATAAAAAGCATATGCTTAAACTAGCATATGATGAACCTTCCAAATTAATACACGTAAATATCCATAATCATGCATACACATCTATATATGTGACGGGAGGAAGATGCGTCAATAAGCGATTGAAATCATCAAGTTCATGCATGATACGAGATATGTAATCACTATTGTAAAAAATTCTAATCTACAGGTTTCATAGTACATAATATGTAAAAATCAAATATTTGATTTATGACTTTTGACGGCATCTAAAAATGTTATCCTGGATTTCGAATTAATGCACGCTTATTGGGAAGTGTCGTTTGGTTGACTTACTCTTTGAATGTTTCCCGACAAAACATAATCTTTCCCGATTTTCGTCATCATCATCATCTGCCGCCGTCGTTTGAACACAATGCCAGGAAAACAACAAATATGTCAGATTGCGAGGAAACAAAGGGAAGCGCGCCGGGCGTCGGAACGCCCCTTAGACTCAATCGATTAGAAGTGTCCACCTTCTCAGGAGTGAACTGCTCGCGCCACCAGTTCAACCAATTCGATCACCTTTTTTTTCTCCCAGTTCGACACCCAATTCGATCGATCTTTCGAATGGGAGACGCCAGTCGACAACCAAGCTGGAACGACCGTGGAAAAAAATTAAGTGGGAGTAAGAGATGTTGACAAATCTCGACGACCACTCTTTCTCGACGCAGCATCATCGTGGAACAGACGGTCGTCGACAAAAAGGGGGCGACTAGGGGGGTAGGTGGATCTCTCCCTTAGATAGATAGGTAGGTGCGGTCAGTGTCACGGGGGCTCACAAAGCCTGACCGCTGGTAGGGGCATTCAAATGGTAATCGGCTCGCGCGTCTAACGTACACCGACGCGCCCTACCAAACCCAACGTTTCAAGGGGGTGCGAGAGAGCGGGCGCACCCCTCGGCACACAGCCGAGCACATTCGCACCAGAATCAAGCCAAATATTGGCAATATCATCCCCTGGCATTGTCCCTCGCCGCGACCTGCCTCCTGCCGTCGCCGTCGGTGGGAAACGATGTCCATTTGAATGCGCGATTCCATTACCGATGCCGGTATATCGGCCCGAGAATATTACCGGATTAGGATTTAAAGGGAATCTCGGCACAATCGTAGGAACTCGGTCATTTCTGCGGAATACGCCGCGTATTGCTGCAGGGTGCGGTAGTAAACACGGTAAAGTCGAAAAAGTAAAAAGACAGGTTCGCACCTTTTCTTTTTTTTTTTTGTCGCTTATAACGTCACAAGTAATTCCAACGTTAAGAAACTAAAGAATATAAAGATAGCGTAATTTGAAAAAATCTAATATATATACAAATATTATAAATATTTCATGCAATTAAACACACCATTTTTCAAATAAAATACAGTATAATATTATATGTTGAATTTTTTAATTAAATTTATTTGCATACATATCATAAAAACAAATCCCTCTTTTGTATATACATATAATGTGAATAAAATGTTATAAAAATTACGTTCTAAAATTATTTTTTTTTAATCAGCGGAACTAATGCGACTGTAATATCACAATATCGATAACGTAAGTTAATTGTTAATCTACTCTTCCGAAAATTACGGTCATTACCGCAATCACCCATCTTGCTTAATTAGCGTCATTTCGGTCGCGTACACTTGATGCGCTTATGATAGTCGGCGATAATCCGGTTCAGGTCGTTGCGCCGATTATCTCGTAAAACGCACTACCGGGATTCACCGTCCGGACGAACGGACGGACGGACGGACGGACGGATGCGTCCGTTTGACGTTCACGAACAGATCTGTGCGATTCGCGATCGCTGTTGATTCAGGGTGTGCAACGTCGCACGTGCGCCAGTGTAGACGCACGCAAAGCTCCCGCAACCCGAACTTCAGCACGCGCCACGATTACGCGATTACGCGATTACGCGTGTCGTCTCCCCATCGTACAGCCCGGGCTGACGCTCCGAAGGAGAGGTCGAACAAGCAATGACGCGGAAGATGATTCGCTCCCTCATATCATCCGCGAGGAGCGAATCTATACGCTATATATAAACCAGCATCTGCCGAGAAAAAAAAGGGGCGCCACTTTTTCGTCGTATTTGAGGTCTATTTAATAATCTATCTAATAATATCATCGTTCAATCCCAACGATATTTATGACTAACAAATGTAAGAGTGATGCATTATCCTTTGTAGCAATATCTTCAATATAATCTTCAATATAATCAAAATATCTTCAATTTTTCATTTAAAAAAAAATTTAAATTGATAAGTTTGCGTAAAATAAAAAATTGGTAATAGTTTTAATAAGATAATAAAATAATCCCTACCAACAAGTGTAGTATTATTTTTTTTTACGTGTCTTAGAATCCAAGACGCAAAGATACGTATAAAATGGCATGCGTACGTAACTGGCCGGGATTTTGCGGGGTCGCCTACGCAGCACAGCGGGAATTAAAGGACAGGCAGAAGGGAGTGATACGTACCGTCGCGCGTCGGCACGAGTCGACACGTGGCGGTAGCGCTTTATACAAACAGCATTATGCACGCTCGCGCTAACATAAATTACTACGGGTTTAATATTGGACGTCGGCGTTGGCCCCGTGGCCGACCACCTCCTGAGCAAAATACGTTAAATGCGGGAAGAGCCCGAATGCGCGCAACCGCGATTCGCGATTTCTCGGTTTACTCGACGAATTCCACCAGGATCTGATACCGAGCACGCAAATAGTAATAACTACACGTATTGTATTTCAATAAGATTATGTTTCAAACTGGTAGAGAATCGTTTTAACAAGAACCCGTAAACTAAGAAATATCTTCACTTTGAAGTAGCTTCAGATTTAGTTTCGGTGTCATTTCTCTCTGCGACTTTCTTTCTAAACTACAGCTTAGTTCAGAACTATGCATTAGTATACCTCAAACTACTACAAATCGGTTTAAACTTATTGAATTCAATTATTCCGTTTACATTTCTATATCCTTTCTAATGAAAACTCATTTCTGCCGGATATGACGTTAACCGACCGGCTGAATTCGAACAAGCGCGAAAGAAAAGGCGTATAAATGGTATTATTCGTGAAAAGCCTCGGCCGAATTTCATAGAAGATCCTTTCACGACGCGAAAGCGTCCGTGAAAGACTTCGGGAAACTTTGAGCCTAGGAAATATCCAAATACCACCGCGAAAGCGAGAACGAGCGGAAGAAACGATAAGTGGACACCCCGTGGAGAGTGATACGATGCAGGCCGTTCGCATGGGTTAAAGTCGGTTTCGTTTATGGACGAGGATCGAAATCCACGCGAGCCGCGTATCAACTCGAGTGTTGCTCTCTGCGGCGGAGTCGCGTCTTAATCCCGAAGAAACAGACTGCGAGACCGGATGCGGCCTCTTGAATCCCGAACGGATTGGCATTGTTTGCTGTAGATTTACATGAAACGAGAGAGTGTTATCGTATAAGAAGAAAACAACGCTCATATAAGAATAAAAACATAACGAACACTTCCGTTTTGATTAATTAAAAAAATATTTTGAAAAGTATGAATTAAAATATTAGAACAATGTTAAAACTGATATGAAAATAAGGCATACAGAAATAAATTCGAGATAAAAATAATAATGTACCGATTCTTTCTACTTCTTGCTTTTAATCGCAAGTAAAAAATTTTCTGGAGAAAAATTAAAAATGTGTAAAAATTTAACTTGTTAATTGAAATCTCTGAAACACATGAATTGCTAGTCGTTCTAGATCTCTTTGCATACTTCTCTCGGTAAGCTAGTCGAACGATTCACTGACAGGACTTTACTCTTAACTCGCAACAACATTAAGATTACAGCATGTTTCGATTAGAAAATTGACTCGTACATATATTTTACGATGTTGGTATAGGTCGCGCTATAATGGCCCAGGCATTCTACGTTCGAAATCCTTATCCTGTGCCGGATATCTCCCGGGAAGGAGCGTGGATATCGCGCGGACCTGTGTTGGGAGATAAAGTCTTGCCGTCGGATAGAGACTGGAACGTCAAATTGAGCGCTCACGAGCGTCTCTTCGCTCATCACACCCTGAACAGCATCCGCAGAGATCGTCGACTCGTCAGACCGCAGGTTTGATATTCGATATTGACGATATTGAAAGTAAAACTTTGTATATTGCGTCAACTTTGGTTGATACAGGCCTGCATAATACACATACACCTGCTTTTACAGGTTCCGCATGACGCCCTTGACCTAGCATTAAACAGCGTTTACGCTCACAGTCGAGACACTCTAGTTTCGAAAATGTACGTACCCATCCAGCCAGAGACGCTCGGCAGAGAAACTTGGCGTGTCTTGCGAAACGAGATTAAGGTACTTTGAATTATGCAAATGCGTCATTCAACAATATAAAATCTCAGTATGAAAAATAAACGGATATGTTTGAACATTTTTAGATTTTACCAGAACCACCTAAACCAGATAGACCGAGGCACGTGAGCGGTCATCCGGACGAGGAACTTAAATCGGTAGTTCGGGTACCTTTATCGGCGGATAAATCGAGGTGTCATAGCGGGCCAACTTTACCGCGCAGAATTCATCCGAGCAGCGTGAAATTAAATATCGAGGGTCCTCATATGGACCAATCGAATCCCGGATACAGTCGCAAAATCGACGGAACTTTTTACAGTATTTAAACACGGATTTGGACGGTGTTTGAGCGGCACGCTTGGAGAACGTTCGGATTAAACTGAAACCTGCAATTCGCCGAATGAAGCACCCGCTTTTACAAATACCATTATCGCTATTGGCATAATCTGGCGAGATTTACGTTTTGGAACACTTCGAGAAGCAGCGGATTGTCAACGTGACTGTAATGTAGACACGAAATTGATCGCATTAGAAGACTTCTGTACATCACGAAGACAGATATGATTAAATCGCGTCAATCGTCGCCATTATTTCGCAGCGTGACAAAATATCCGATTATCCTATCTATCTATGCCAATCTGATCATGTTGACAAATTTAACCAGTGGCTCACGAGCTTGCCTCGGTTATCGCGAGCAGAAATCTCCCGATTGCCGGCTCTCGCATTTTCGCCCCTTTGACAGTTCGAGGCGCAGGCGGCTCGAAGATCGGCAGGCGCGCGTGAGTCAGTGCGCACCAAGTTCTCACTGCTCGACTCGGCACGGCAGTGAGCTGAAGGGACAGAATGTCCCATTACCCGGGTAATCCTTGTTTGTAATAAACCAGCGCCCCGCTGCCAGCTCAGGGTGACAGCGGAGCCACCCTCGCCGAGGGCTCGCGCGAAGGAGGAGTCATCTCCGCACGCATATGCTCCTCATGAAATATCATTTATGTTTCTCACCCCGCGCGCAAACGTCTATCTTGCGACCCGTTTGACCCGGCTCGCAACCCTCCGACACCCTCTCTCCGCGCCGGGCAGCCGGAGTAGGCAGCACGATCCTTATACATACGTCTAATCCGACCATGATTGCCCCGCCGACCGCCTCGTCACGAAAACTCCACCTCGGCTATGAGATGTAGTACGCTACCCTTCCTCTTTCCTCTGTCTGACCCCATTCTCCTAGCTCCTTTAAAACGCTTTTTGACGAACCTCGCAACGGCGCGAGGTGATGAATTTTCACGCTCGCGCGCGTTCAACTTTCCTTCATCATTTTTGTATTAAAAGTTAACAGAATTTTTGCTCTATCATGGATGTATTACGATCTACGTCGAATTTGTTATCTGGACTTATTACAGTTTTGCGTGACACCATATGGATACGTCGTTTGTGATTGTTTCGATTAATCGTAAACTCGGTGGTCTCGATAATAGTAATTTTTCTGTGGATTATGTCGCAGAGCGTGTCTATTGACTCTATTGACGTGGATCCTTTTTCTGTCCCAGTATAATGAAGAGAGGCTATAAGGGTAGAACGATCTCAGACGGTCGTCAGGCAACGAGTGAGGTTACCAGCCAATTACTTGGCTGAACGATTTTATTTGTATTTAATTCTTATTTAATTTACTTTTTACGGTCGCGCGTGCGCATATAGTTTTTCCACTGCCATTAAGGAGATGGAAAGCTTCTTCGTCATTGCAAATTAACGACCGGTCGCGATCTATTCTGTCGAACGCAATCAACTGCATAATATAGTGTCCGACAGTAGAATTTACCCTTCATAAAAACGTCAAACTGCGTATACACAAAAATGAGCTGCTACAGCTCATTCTGTAATAAAGCTGATCAAACGGAAATCGAACCGATACGATTAGATCAAATAATTTTAAATATTTAGAAATTAATTTGGATCGGCACAGCATTATTTTTAAAGATACATTCACACAAGTAATGACTGAGCAATGATGCTACTGTATACCACATTTGAACTGATTCCGCTCTATCTATTCGATTCTTTTACGCGTACGCTTTTCCAGAAGGAAATTCTGCGTGAAAGTCGAAGCAAAGTCGCATTGATCCCTCCAGGATGAAGCTGTTATTCCACTGAACTTGTTACGTTATATTTATCAGCGCGGTGCACACTGGCACTACCCGTCGGGTTTTATCGTTCCTTTCGGATTTCGTTCTTCCACCGTCGTTTCAGCTAAATAGACAAAGCCGCAAATGACACAGCGAATAATAAGCAACGCACTAAATTAACCAGACGTCACATATGATGTAATTTCCATTTTAATCCATTGCTTCTCTAGAATTGGTAAAACACATTTTCTAATTCCATATATATTATGCATATAAAGGAATTATATGTCCGCAACTTTATATTTAACTCTTAATTTTTATAAGTTTATCTATATAATGTATACATTTATGTCAAACTTTCATTTTTGCATTTTAATATTATTCAAAATAAATTTAATATAAAATGTCAATAAAAAAACTTATGATATTCAATTAAATAGCGTGCGATCCTATAAAATTAATCCTTAGTTTATTTGCCGTTTCTCAGCCTTCACTGACGACAGAAAGAGAGGGGAAGACTTTCTAAATAGAGGCCTACGAAGGGGTGGCGATTTAAAAAACTTATTTTCTCATTTTGGTTCAATATGGTTGCACGTGCCAGCATGTAGTGTTTACTCAATGTTTTAAAATTATTTTAAAACAACTTGTCCCTAAGGAAAAAGGGGTATCTGGTGATGCGTGAGTGTCAAAGTTGATATTACGCGTCGTGTGATTTCGAATGCGGTGGGAACAAACGGGAAACGTTCGTCGTGTTATCATTTCTCGTACACGAGCTTTAAAGGATACCAACTACCAGCCGAGCAAGAGAATCAGCGTCACTGAAAATATATTTCAGGAATGCCGTTTTCGCGTCGATTTACGAAACATATGCAAATATTACTAGTTCACAGAAGTGACATTACGAATTCTTTCATCCTCTCTTTCTCTCAAAATAATTCCAAATGTTCCTACAGTATCCAATATCATAAAGATATTAATGATTTTAAAACTGTATGGAATGTACTTTTTCACATAAAAATAGAACGAAACAATTTAATGGCATTTGCCTTTTGACAATCGCCAAACTCATCGCCTTTAGTATATATACATTACTCTTAATCTCGAAATAAAAAGAATGGAATAAATTTTAGTGCCGCGCGCAGCCTCCACTTTTTCTTGATGTTCCGCGAATGGGCAGACCGAGGCGGTGAGGGAAGGAGGCGGAGGAAGGCGGATTAAAACGCGGGGCGAGAAAAGGCGTCTAAACGATGGTGGAAGGTCAAGCCTGAGATTACGACAGACCCGTGCGACGTTTGCTCGTTAATTAGGGAGTTCTAATTATAGTAAATGCGTGAGCCCCGGACGCAGTGGTGGCGCGGAGAGATCGTGCCACGGCGGAAGCTCCGGGGATCAAAATGCAACCCTCCGCGAACGAGCCAAGATTACCTTCGAGGGTCCTCGGGCGCTTCCCTCGCTAAGGCTCGACCCACAACCTGCGCGACGACGACCGTTCTCCGCATTTCCCTTCTGCCTCTGCTCAATCTATTCACCGCCCCCCTCCCCCCTCGCGTCTCCTCAGCCATGCTCTCAGATATCACCTAAAATAACAACGTCCTAGGAGCGCGCCCGGGCGGATAGATTTTACTGCTGGTGGTGTATAACAAATGGATTAGTATTTCAGTAGATGTCTAATCCCCTCTCATTGCGGCTCCGGAGATTATTTCGATTATCCGGACCTGATTTTAGTTAATTAACGCGCTCTCTCCCCCGCCTACTTCGAAGACCAGGTCCGATCTTCTCGTTAAATCTTCCTTAAATTTATCTTTGATCGTCACATTTGATTGCAATTACTATCAAATATAATTTACACGCCTATTAAAGATAATATATCTTTTTATATGACGAGTAATTAATTGTGAATAAATATGAATGTCATGAAACTAAAACTGGACCACACATTATTAGCTTATTTTTATACAATTACATTTGTTTCCACGTGCATGTTGTATAAGTTTAGAACAAAATATTAAGATATAATTTTGATATAATTTATATAATAATGCGCTGTGTGTGTGTGTGGACTTCTTTACGAAGATCAAGATTAATCCCACTTAATAAAATCATTTGATATGAATGCAAGAACGAGAATGCAAGGTGCACAGACGAGAAATTAGATTATAAGTATACTTTTACGAGACTGCCGATTATTTATCCAGAATTTCGAGATTGTCTGTCGTAGGGCGATCGCACCCACTTATAGCCGCGAAAAGGGCAAATATCGGTGTAGAATCCGCGAGAGTGAGAAACGTGACGGGACGACAGCACACAACGGCGGTATACATGTACGCCGATACGATCCCCGGCGCCGTCGACACGTGGGAACGCGGACACGCGTCCTCGTCGCCCCTATGTGCGTGCCCCGACGTGCCGCAACTCCGAGGGTTGTTTCTGCCATCTCGACTCTCTCGAATATTCGCGACACATCTCCGATCATGCAAATTGTTAGTGAGAGGCTGCAGCTACGATCAATTACAACAATAAATCGCGATATTTTATATAAAACCGGCTTCGCTCAAACGATTTATAGTACAACATATATACACTATAGGGGTATTCAAATAAGTTAAAGTTTAACGGTTTGACAGGTTATGTCGGGTTAAAGTCGAGTAAAAAGTTAATTTTTAAACTTTTAACCCAAAGATTAATGTGATAGGTTAATGAGTCACTTATGTATTTTGCATAACCTTAAAGAGTAGCGCGCCCAAAGTTAATTAATTAACTTTTTACTCGACTTTAACCCGACATAACCTGTCGGGTTAAACCAGTAAACTTTAACTTATTTGAATACCCCTTATGTTAATATTAAACGAATATGCGATAAAAATACGTAGAAGTAAAATGTTTTATCTTATTCTAATATATTATTTTAATCGATTTTTAAATTTATTTGTATCACTTTAATTTAAATATTTTGTACCTATAAAACATTTTTGGACGTTTTGCTAAATCTACGAGTATTTTCAATATAGTAGGGATTCGTACGCGCGAATAAAATCGCGAGGTATTTCGTTTCCAACCGCCGCAGTGAGAAACGCGTTTCGACGGAGATTGCCGCCATCCCCTGCGCGTTTTCACCCCTAAAGGTTTCCCTACGGTCGCCGGCGGGGAGCGCACGTCGCGTCGACTCACAGACGTGGAAAATCTGACGGATGCGAATACGCGACGCGTATAACATATCTATAGGTCGCACACGTATGGCATTCGGAGAGGCGGACAAGTAACAATTACCGTAGTCGCGAGGGTAACTGACGTACGTCAAGGTCGTCAAAGTGAGCCCACTTCTTATCAAACGATTACGGTTAATGATACGTGGCATAGGAGGATCAAAGGTTAATTAAGAATCGGCTGCTAAAACAGATTCGGCGAATAAGAAACGAGACATAATGAAAATGTATAAGAATAAGACGTAATAATAAAAAATTAAAAAAGACTGTTGCTCAAACTTCAAACTTTATTAATTTTTATGATAAACATTTAAAAAAAATAATATCTCTACTGTCGGATAATAAGCAAATTCAATTCGTTAAAATTTTTTTAATGCAAATATAAATCGTTGATTATTATTTTATATTAAAAGCTAAAAATGTAATTTAATTTTTATTACTTTGAAATCGTAAATGTGTCTTCTTTTAACTCGATGAGATGCATGGGGCTTGTAGAGATTAATCTTTTTATTTACTTTTACTTATGTTTCACAGCTTGAATCTATCACCTTATTATCATCACTAATATTATCTTTCAAAATAAATGTGATTATTTAAAACCAATTTTTTTTTATCCAGCTGTTAACTTTAATGTTTATAAATTGTTTAACAATAAGTGTATTCTAAACTGTTCCAATATATTGCATGAGAATTTAATATCATGATAGATTAATCATACGCTCATGACTGCCTGCCTCGTCTACTTCAGAATGGAAGACGAAATAGATGCTTTCTTTTTATCTTTTATAATCTTATCATTATAATCGTTGTCATCTGACTCGCGGTTATTGAAAGTGCAGGAAAGAACGTCATTTCGTACATCTGTGTGTCGTAACTATTTAGCATTTATTGTATCTTATTGGTAGAATATAATTTTATCTATATGCGTCCACAACAAAATCCAAAAAATCCTAAATAAAAAGTGAAATATAGGATCTCTTAGACCACTTAAGATATCCTCTATTATACTTGGCTCAAATTAATATGTTAGAAAAGAATATGATAATTGATCTCCAATGTTGAAATATAAATTTAATTATTAACCTACCTACCTATTTAATTATTAACAATACAAAATAAAAGAATTCAATGATAAAAATTAGTTAAAAATAATCTGAGGTAATAATACCTTATAATAATACCTTATTTTCTATTTAAAAAAAATTTAGACACGGTTAGCGAAAAAATTTGCGGAACAGAGAAATTATGAAAATTTCGGTGGCGTAACATCCATCATAACGTGATCATCTAGCGGACCATCATTTATAATGACACATACAAATATCACGGAAACTAGCCGGCCGAAAACAAGATAAAGATAAAAAAAAGTTACGGCGCCGTAGAATTTACCTAAAACGCCGAGTGTTTGGAAGTCGCCGAGAGGATTGCTCGCGTTTAATCGTTTCTCGTATTTACGTTAACCCAAGAGAGACGATAGTGTCGGGAGGGGTTCGTTTGCTCGTGCCGAACAACAGACGATAAGGTTTTATGAGCCGTCAGTCATAGACGAGACGAGCCGCCGCGCCGCGCGTCGTTCAACTCGCAGTGAATCGCTCGCGTCACGTCGCCGAATGTGTCGGTGCAGGTTCGCCACCGAAGTCGTTGCAAAAATAAAAGCCAATCAGAGAACGATCGTTGCTCGATTACGAAAGGGGCCACCTCAAATTCCCACCAAACGACAGTTTTATTGCCCGGAGAATTACGAGTATTCTTCCCATTGTAAATGCAACATTTATTAAATGATAATTTTTCACAAAAAGCAAATTTGCCCTGCCCCAAATTGTCTCAAAATTACCAAAATAGCTTTGTTTTTTGAGAGAAACAATCGTCTATAGCAACGGATCGCGAATATTAAGTATATCACTTTTTGACGTATATACGCGATATCAAAATCTCCCTCAATATAACAAAGTTGCCAAGGCCATGTGCTGTCAAGAGAATTAATTATCTAAATATATAGACACCGCAAACGGATCGTGAATAGCCGTATTTTGACCGTATGTGCGATATCAATATCTCTCACATTCAACCTATAAAGTATTTATAACGTTTTAGATTATTTAAAATACTGAGAGACTTCAAAATTCTGGATATTCCATCATCGTTGTACCAAATATATTACTATTTTTTTACATTAATTTGCGTCGTTCGTAGTAGAATTAACAAAAATGTTCACCCCATGATATGGAAATTAAGAAAGAAAGAAATTCAGAAAAAATGAGATTACTCCGATAGACGGTATACTTTCGGAATGATATCAGTATGATATCGATATATGATTTCGGTATGATGTTGTAACGCTCAGGTTCTAGAAAACGCCTAAATAGATCGTCTAAATAGGTCTTAACGATTCTATCGAGTACGCGCAACATCTTCGAGCAATTACGTCAGTTGCCAATAGCGGTGGCTTGATTTTGATAAATGAGACCGAGGGTGGTCCCGACGCTCGCGGAAGTTTAAGGAACCGATGGTATGGTTCGCATGGAGGAACCGCGGGAGGAAACCGAGCGTGAGACTCTTCTTTTCGGTAGGATGCCGGCAAAAGGTGCGGGGCTGCGCGTCGAGAGGGGGTGACGTCGGACGGGGGTGTCGTTCATCATTTCATTGCCGGGGCGAACGAGAATATTCATAGACTGCCGCCACCCCTGCACCCTTGCAGCGTCGGAATGACAGAGAGATGCAAAGAGAGAAGTAAAAAAAAAAAAGGAACGGGCGAGCGATGTAGAAGGAGAGAAAGAGAATGGAAAGGGCCGTGATATATGAGCGCGTAGTAGAGCACGTGGCTCGTTTCACACCTTCTTACAATCTTTGTTCCTACTGTCTTCGTGGAAAGAACTTATCTTTATGTCAGTCCTTGAACGTATACTCGCGTCGCACGAACGGAGCACGCGGCCACACACGACATAATATTCGAAAAAATGTTGCATTTATTGTTGTATTTTGAACATAGAATTTATTTAATGATAAATTTCACAAAGTATCTATTATATCTCGAATGACATTTTAACACAAGCCATTACTCATATTAATGAATAAAAATATTCCAATTTTATTAAAAGTGTTGCAGTTTTCAAAGTTTCTATGCTATCAACACATTGTACTTAATTTTCTGCAATTTTTCGACTATCTAATTAAAGTGTATATAATTTTAAAAGAACAAAGTGAGATTTGATCCTAACTATAATAATTATAATTTCGGCCGTTTGAGAATTAACTCCGACTGTGCGACACGATTACCTGGAGCGTCAGAAAATTCAAGCGCGAGCTCTTAGCTTTTAAGGTATTTATAGGAACATTATCATTCGCGCAGATAGGAGGGGGATAATTATTTTAGGCAGGCGCTGCTTAATCCGGGCCACGGTGGGAAAATAATTTGCGATATCACCTAAGCCATTATAAGTTATGCGGAGCTTCAGGCCAAATGAATTTTCCGCGGGTAGACGTACAATGCTTTTCCAGTCATTATTATCTACATGAGAGATTAGCCGTGGTTCGCGGCAAAACTCCGTTTCCAAAGTCGCCTAAAATCCTGTAATGATATATTATTGAGGCACCCTATACGCTTGTTCGTGAAGTCTCGCGTAGAGATCTGTAGAAGAAGTAATAAACGTTTTCCGACCGTCGACCGAGTGGTAAATCGAGCAGGGACAAAATTCGGAAGCGCGACTTAAAGAAATATCGTTATGCATGGCCGTTTGCAACGACTAATTTTAAACAACTCTAAATATCACGACTTAATATCAACGCTGATTACTGATTGTGTCTACTACAATTAATATCAAATCTGAATTGCGTAATTGGTGTTTTGCAAGCGATGCACGATAACATATAACTCAGACTGTAAATTATTATGAACATCTATCATTTTTAACCTCAATCCTGTGTATTTGAGAGAAAACACTTTTTAAAGATCAAAATACAAAATTGGATCATATTGGTTTATCAATTTCTCCGAATAATTTTTATCTGGTATAAAAATCACATCTATAATTAGCTTCGTGTTTATTACTGCATTAATTTCCCCCCCCCTCTCTCTCTCTCTCTTTCTCTCTGTTTTTAAGATAAAATATATCTCAAAATGAAAGTATTTGGATTAATCAATTTTGAAGATAAACAGTCAAAACAAATTAATTGTATCAGAATCACATACAAGAAGATTCGCTTAAGGGTCAGTATGATATATAGAGTAGGGGTTTTTTCCAGCTGAATTTCAAGCAAGTACGGGACACTTCGTGATATTCCTCGTGAACATCGAGCTGTAAATTGAGAACGATGCAACGGTGATGTTCATTGGTCGCTTCACCTGTCGCTTGCACTTCACCTCACGTCCGGCATCCGGCGACGTGGAGCTGTCCGGCCGCGGGCCGTACCTGGCGCGTTTACTGAAAACAATGCTATAGATGTGTCTATCCGGTCCGAATTACGTGGGTCACTGCATCGTGAAATTTCTGGCGGCTGGCTAGCGAGAGAGGAGACGTGGCTCGAGGCTCCGCGACAATGAAACGTGCGAGGAACAATAGGTGGAAACGGGAGTATCGACGAGAGATGTACGAAGTGGATCTTCCTCCGCACTGTGTCCGCCGGCGGGTGAGCAAGACGAAGAGCTGCCATGTTGGCCGACACCAAAGGCACCGCCCCGGACTCGCGTTTCCATTGGTCGTCGGCTCGTTGTTCCGGAGTACGGGGAATGAAGGGAGGACTGCAGGGTATCCTCTCTTCAGCTTCACCTACGCTCCCCGCCGCGAGACTCCCCGGTCGCGTGTGTGCGCGAGACGCGATATAACAGCGCGGTAGGTGTGGGTGCGTGAGTATCGACGCAACTGCAGACGTGTGCGTGGCCGGTGGATACGGTGTGTGCGTTGTATCGACGTACACGATACGCGCCGCACACGCTCGCGCATTGAGTAATTTTCGAGAAGGACCGAAGAACTCTCCTTCTCTCGCTTCCTTGGGGCCAAATCGAGGGCAAGAAAGCGTCCCTCGGACTGGATAGATCGTAATTTCAAGTATATTTTGCGGCCTGACGGGTCGTCCGGAAGACTACGGTGGAGACCACCGGCTGGATTATGGAAGATTTCTTCGATTTCGGTGGTGCTCGATGTTATTTCGTAAACTTGAAGCCAGATAGGCAAGAGATGAAAGAGAGAAAGCGAAAAGAAATGTAATAATTTTTATATTCGATCATTGTGTAATGTAAACGAAATAATAAATCAAGACAGATATTTTAGAATAGTTAGGTCAATTATTTATATAGAATAGTTAGAATCTATCAATATAATCAGAATAATTGCGAAATAGGGATAATGTTGTAACGATTTAATAGAATTGTAGCAACTCCTTTTTTATATATTTTTAACCATGTATATAATGAACTACTATTACTCATATTTTTACTAATTTTATATAATTACTATTATCTTTAATGTTAGGAATAAAATAACTACGATACAACAGATAGTCCGATTGATTTTATCAATATTATGTATCAAATTTTCAATTTCGATATTGATCTTTGATCGGCTGTTGTGTTTTCCATGCCCGACACAATAATCATGGGGAAGATATCTTTATTGCCGAGCCGTCGGCGCGAAAGAAGATAATTCGTACAATCGTTAATGTTTACCATCCGTGTACATTTATTATCTCCATTGGTCATTAAACACGACCAATGCGTGCTGTCCGCTTTCATTAGGATTAGTCACGCACGAGTCTCGAACATTTGCCAATAATAAAAAGGGAAAAAAAAACATTTGCTTATCTTGCACGCCTCTCTTTATCCACGTAATCCCTTGCAGCACGCATTGAGCCACGGAACACAATCGCGACAATAATTTTTATCGCGACATTCGTTAAGGCAGTTTACCCATTTTGCTTTCGTTAAATTATTATTTCGTACCGTTGTCTTCTACATATTAATATTTAAAATTAAGAATTAAACACAAGGCATTGTTGCTCTTTTTTAAAGAAAATTCGACGCTGGATTTCTCGAGGAATAAAAATTATTTCCATTTTTAACTAATAATTTAAAACCTAATAGAGGATAGAAAATTGAATGATTTCATGTTCGATATAAGGACAAAGATCGACAGAGATTAAAAAATATATCTGCTTCTTTGAATAAAACATTTTTGTGGACTAAAACAGGTAAATCGCAAGTGTGAAAAGCAATACGAAAGGAGATAGAAGAAGGAATATATAGGTAGCTATAACCGGCCAAAGAAGGAGTCGCGATAACTGTGGCGGTGGCGGAGCAGAGACTTCTTTGTGATTGAAAATTGATGGAGTGGAATCAAGGGGGCTGAAGGAGGTCGGCTAAGGGAATGACGGTGCTCGCGGTTCATTTATCAAAACACGCAAAAGGGTGACGCCGTTTACACGTGCGCGTTGAATTTCAAAGTAACAGAGAAAGAAAGAAAGAGAGAGAGAGAGTTTCATAGCGGAGAAAATAGAGTTTTACGTTCCGTATGTCGCAGCAATAAAATAGTAATTACGATCCGACTTCTGCATACATATGAATAAATTACTATTTTGCAATGTGTCTTTTACATATATGTATAAACGTATCATACATGTGTTGCGGAGATGCACGCATGGTTAGAATAATGCAGCACAAAATTTTGTGTTTTAAATATAATTAACGTGAAATCCATTTGGGCAAAGAGTCAACATGTTTGTATAACATCGTCTGTATATGTTTGTTAAATTATACGCGGTAGAATAACGGGAAGCGTAAACGATCCTTTTTTTAAAGAGAGCTAACTCGAGGAAGTCGAAACACAGGGATCAGAGGATAGCAATGTCAAGCTTGTTGGGAATCGAATCCCGTGCTACGTATTTAAAGAAGCGCGAAACGAATCCGCGAACGAAATCGTCTGCTCCATTGAAAGCTCGTTAACGGGATCGTCGCTCGTAATGCCGCTAAGCCGCACTATCGCCGAAAGGCTGACCGAGTAAGAAGCCAAGTTTTCGCCTACTTTCCGTCCATCTTAAACAGGATTAACCTTAAACTGGGAGAATAATCCTCGCCGTATAATTGAGCAGTGAGTGGCATAGTTGCAAAGAGCCGATCGATTCATCGCATCGCGAGTTATGATATATTCCGCCGGTCTTTTTTTTTTTCAATTAGCTGATTTAATCGCGGCTCATATTCTTATTATCTTGACTAAAATAGTTTTCATAATAAATAACCTGTAGAGATAACGCAATTTCAGATATTATAAGTTTAATATTAAATCTTTTTCAGATGTCCCAAGTTCTTATAATTCGTTTTTAACTAATTTCTTTGTAATTATTCATTAATTTTTACATTGATATTAAAAAATGATCTACTCTTATTTTTTCTTATGTATTTATATATTATGCGTTTCGATATGAAACGTTTCACCCGTAAAACTTAATCATAAAACTCAAAAACTATGCTTTCCCAAAACTAGGTATATTTCGTTTCACAGATGAAAAAGACGTATCGGTGATCGCGAGTTTTTTAACAAGACAAGACATGAAGCGTTCCTCGATATAGAGTTCGTCCGGCGAATTACAATCCACCACCCCCTAACGTAGCGCAGCATCCCCTTCTACGTTGTCGGCTTGCCCCGCTCTTCGTACCCCACGCCGACGGACGAGAACGAGGGAGTACGATCCGCTCCGCCCAGCCACGTGACTACAGTGTCGACTGGCGGGGATGATAGGAAACCGAGAGGGGTGATTTGGACCGAGGAGCTTCCCCTCTGCCGCACCCCTGCTCGCTGCTCTAACCCTCTCTCTTTTCTCTTCGGTCGGCTTCTCGACGACTTTATGCCTCATAAAAATGATATAAAATTTGTAAAGACGGCGCGCTGTAACGACCGAACGGCTTGGCCGTATGGAGTGGGAGCGAAGGGGGTGAGTCAAGGGAGAAAGGAAAACGCACGAGCGCCTGGGGAGCGAAAAGGAAGAACGGCTAGCACCAGTAGTAAACGAAATCGAAACAGAGAGCAACCCCGAGGTACTGTTCTTGACGGCAATCGATATGATTCCTTCGTACGAGAATAAACTCAGGACGGTTCGAGGAATGCGACGATACGCGCGTAAAAAAGTACACATGCCACCTTGCTTCTCTCAATGTGGAAATATCAAAATTATTTTGGAGTTATCGTGGGATGACGAGTGTCGTTCGCTGACATTTGTTCGAATTATTGGCGAAAAGATTCCGCCCGAAGATAAACTGTCGGCGCGTCGGATGGACACGTTTTACAATCGAGATAGATAGATTAGCCGTTTTTATCGTGCAGGTCGGTCGGCCGATAGAAGACAAAACCGATTGAAGATGTAAATTATTGCGTATCTTTCAATGCAGACGTGTCGCTTTAAATTGCAGGTGCAACGGCCCAAATTTCATTGAGTAAACAGCATTAAGTAGTCAACTTATGCGATAATTTTTTACAAGAAAATTTTATTTATAAGATTATGGGTCTGTTTTCTTTTGCTGAACTGGCTGCACTAGTTCAGAATTTATCTTTTTCCTTCCAATGTGGAGTAAAAATAAACTCTGAACTAGTGCAGCCAGTTCAGCAATGGAAAACAAACCCCTATATAGTTATTTGTGTACTGGAAACTTAATTAGATCGCAATACCTCTATAAGTGTTTGGAGACTTCTGTTACAGAAACATTTATTTCGAATTGGTTAATAAGAAATTTTTTAATTTTTTTTAAAGAAAAATCATTTTTTATTTTAACACATACTTGATCAACCTTGAACAACATTTGACGGCCATGTCAAGGCGGATAAAACTGACTAATCGGCAAATCGATTACCCCTGCAATAAGCATCACGAGATACGTATCGTTCTGAGAATGGCGATAAGAAAGGGTCGGAAGAATGCGAACTCTGCCTGCTTCGAGACTTCTTTGTTGAGATTCGGCGGTGGAGTAGGTAAATGCAAGCACAAAGAAGGATGTTATCGCGGCGGTAGATACGAATCTCGAAAACGATATTTCGCACCGAGTATCGATTGTTTGCGCCACGAGCACGTTTTACTATCGCTAGTAAAACACGAGCGAGTCATGTCGGCGGTGACAATTGATCTGCTCTCTTGCGGTCATAGAAACGCTTCGTGCCGCCCATGGATCCTTTACGGCGATCCCATCAACCGGCTTATTCCGCCTATCTTGCCGATACATTTCGAAATATAAACCATCCATCTTTCCATCCGAGATACAAAGAAACGAAAGTGAGTCTTCGCTCATTCATGAAATAAGAGATATTCAAACTAAAGAGTTCAATGCAATAGAAATTTTGGATTTCCTAAATTTGAGAAATAAATCTTGTAAAGCCGCAAAGATTAAGTTTAAATTACTGGCATTTTCAAATTAATTTTGTAAAAAGAGATAAAAAGTCGGTGACAGTACTGTTGCGTTGATAGAATCTTTTAATTTTTACCTTTGATTTAACTTTAAAAAATAGGATGTTAAAATAAAGATTTGCAGAAATGTAGAAAATCAATATTTCAAAAATTTATCTTACAAAATCTATTTATCGATTTCATTTCAATATCGCAATTCAAGCATTGGTGCCAAAAACAATCTATTGTATCAATTAATAAACCACGACAAAAACCAATCACCAATGACCAATATCGAAAGTCGAGTAGGCGTTTCCTGAAAAGATTCCGTACTTGCGTAAGAAAAATTATATCTCTACAAATTGCGTAGCTTCGAAAGAAATAAAGATTTTATATGCAAGATATTAATGTGTTTTTAATAAAAACAATATCTTATTCATCGGTCAATAGAAATGTGTAGAGTACATAATAGCAATTACTTGCGTCATGAAATGAGTAAGCATATGTAGGTATCCCTTTTTTGTTGAAATAATATTAAATACTAATATATTTGAATATTGAGAATAGTATAAACTACAAGACATCTATCCTTTTTATATGCAATTATACACAATATATTTTAGCATTTCAAAGATTTAAAGTAAATGCAATATATGTAACGTAACGTAATATGTAAATCCTTTCATTCTTTATTTAAAAACGTTTTGCTTCCGAATTTATTTTCACATATCTATGTCAATCGCATATTTTGTACATTGCAAAGTAAACGATATTTGCATATAATATAACTGAGTTTTTTTTATGTTTTTGGCGTTTTTTGCGTCGCGTCGCAAAATAATCGACTGACAGGTAATATTTAACGTCAGACGTGTGTGCTTGCGAGTCGAGTTCTCGTCGTTAAAACGAGCAACCGGCCGCTTGTAGCTGATAAACGTCTATCTTATCCTTTTATGGCATCCCGGCAATAACTTAGTTTATGGTTGTCGCCGATATTGAGCAAATGACAAGTACAAATAATAATCACGCGTATGATGCGGCGTAGTAATTAGAATTATGAGTGATAATTAGATAATGCGAGGCCTTGTTTTTAGCGGCTTGTAAAACCGGACGATAAGATTCTGCAATTTCAGCTTTATGCGCGTAAATAACTACCGTCAATATTTATTACATGTCAATAGCAAAAGTTTGCTGATCGAAACATGCATACGTCATTTTCGCAAGTTTGATTACGTAAATTTGATTTTAAAGATCGACCTCAGGAAGATGCGTCAAATTATTCCAGCGTCTTTCTAAATTTATCTCAAGTCTTTTTCTCATTGCATATCTATAATTAAATATTTATTTAACTACATTATTTACGTGTGTAGTATTGCACGTAAAATAAATTTGCACAACAAGACTGCCGTAAGTACATCATACAGAATAAGATACTATCAGTACTTATAAAGTATAAGTTTGGCCATTTTTTCAAAAAACACTTTATATATGTATCGATTTCGAGATATGCAGTAGATTCGCAATAGAGAAAAATAGCGCCGACAACATGTCGCGCGAAGTTTAACCGTCGATAGAACGAGCCGATTATCGAATCCCAGTCAGAGTTGAACGTCGATCGAAAGAGATCAATAGCGAATAGCGAGTGCGATCGTGTGCGACAGCCTCGACGTTGAGGCCAGCCGCAAAGCCGTGCCGCGACTCTCCTATATACAGAGATAATCCGTAATCCTTCAATTATTATTGAATTACAATAATTATGGCCGGACGTATAATACAAACGTCCGATTCTCCCGATAGTTTCTATCGTGTATCGACCAAAATGGCGCGTTGCAAAGTTCTACTTGTTAATTTATCTTGCTACAGTTATAGTACCACTGTAGTATATATATAATAGACATGACTTTATGTCGCGGATCATATTGTGCGTTGACTATTACTATAATACTGCATTCAATAAATACGATATTTTGCCAAGCAGTTTCATTTGTTCATCTTTTATTTTATGTATGCCATAATACGCATTATGAAATATTACTATCATAGTTTTTAATGGAACGATATTAAGTTGTCGATACGTCCGACAGAACTGTCGAAATGCCAATACTGAAATACGCTTCTCACGCCCGGTATAAGACATCGCCGATGTACAAGGGTGTAGGTGAAAAAGATGAAAGAGAGATGAAGAAAGATACACACACACATTATTCTCTACAACTAGGAGAAGCCACATTTCATTCGAAGCCAGTGTCCATCCCCGATCATCATCTTCGACTTTAATTTACCGAGGTAGAGTGGTTTCCACATTTCGGCCGCGACATCGTACTCGCTGTACGTTGCTCATATAACTCGGATGGTCGCTTCAAAAATCAGAAGACACCCTGGTGAACACGTCCCACCCCGCATCCGCATCCTATGTAACCCACTCTCTCGTCCTCTCTCTCTCTCTCTCCCTTCCCCCTTTCCCTTTCTCTTTCTCTCTCTCTCTCTTGCTTCTGTCCCACCAAACCGAGTCGCGCCAATGTGGTGCTCCCACTCTAGCTCTGAACTCTGGGAAGTCACACGCACACACCGGCAAATAACGCCCACGCGGCCTGCACGGTAGGCGTGGCCATCTTGTCATTTGTCTCCTCTACTTTCCCCGAGGCGTTAGGGGATCCCCGGGATGGCGCTCTGTTCCTAGCTTGACGTATGTACTGCCGCTACAACCCCCGTTTTCGTATCGCGCTCTTCGTTTTCCACGCGCCCGCCGCGTTCTCTTCCATCGAGTGCTTTAGAGTCGCGTTTCCTCCCCCTCTTCACCCTTCTACTTTCTGTACCGCCGATAGTTACTCTCCGTCTCTTTCCGTTTTCCTTTTCGTCCTTCCTGCGTCCGTTTTATTTTTCTTCCACATATTTTCTCTCCTCTCTCTCTCTCTCCCTCTCTCGCTCTCCCTTTCTCGGAAAATGCTTCCATCCCCCGCCCCATTCGTTGCGTGACAACTTCTTGACGCCAGTCACGACGTCCACGGTTCCCTTTGCTGACGACGATTCTCTTACGAGGATCACGCGCGGCCGACTTCGTCTCTGACCCTTCCGGACCTTGTTTCCCGCCGTAATAAGAACGAGTTGGACGCCGTCATGTCTACGAAGTAGTCACCGAGAAACTTGTAGGTTATTCGGTTGACGCAATACTACTCGATATAGTACACAGGGAATGGAGATACTAAATATAGTTTGCAATTTGGTCAATCCGAAAAACCAGTTATCGGACGTAGCTAATCTTTCCCCTATCTACTTCGTTACTTTTTCAAATTTTAACTATGTGAAATTCCAAACGTTATGTAAAAATATATGGCATCGATAAACTTAGACTTTGTGACATTTAAATAGTGAAAAAGAAGACGATTAATGTATTTAAATCGTTGCCTTGTTACATTCAAGATCATTTCCAATGTACATGCATACTAATAATTATTTGATATGGTAAAGCTGACAGTAATAATACATTTTGAATTCTCAGATTAATCGCGCATGAATGTTGCACGACCAATCGTATCGTTTGACAGTGGATCAAGCAATCGAGAATTCGCTTTTCCTTGAAAACACTCGCACATCCGCAGTCGTAAACTCCTTGCGTTCGAGGCACACCTCTCGAAATCGAATAGTACACCCAATACAGACGACTCCAGACGTCACCGCAGACCGATATTTGCTCCGACTGATAAGCCGTGCGATAACCACGTACTAGCAATCCCGATTTTGAATAGAGAACCGCCGCAAACTTCATTTTTGGTTTTATGAGACGCACGATCGTAAAGTTGAACAGAAAGCGCGATTATAATCGAAACAGAATAATTTACGAATAATATTACTAATAAAAAAAAATAATAAAAATACCAAGTATTATTCGTAAACTGAATTGCCAACAAATTTCAGCGCTTCAAACCACAAATAATTGTTAAAAATAAAATTTGTAAACCAAGTTGTAACAAAATTTCCTGATGCTTCTCCTCCACTTTATTCTCTTCTATGAATCGCGAAAGAGAAACGGCAAGATTGACTTCTCGCAACAGTGCAAGGATGCCCAAACTATTTTCTCTCCACTGTTTTATTTGCACGTGAGGTGTTCAGGTAAACAAACAGTGATATAGCTATGTATTTCTTACGGAAGCGGAGGGTAATCGCCGAGACTACTCCGACGGTGGTGGGATCGCGATCTCGCGTGGTCAAGGCGCTACGAGGTCGACCACGGGAGAAACAACAAACGATAATCGTCGTAGTACGGCAAGATCCACAAGATCGCCGGTAGAGTTCAAGAGAAAAGAGGAAACACCACGTGTGCGTGTGCGTTCGCTCGAAGGAGCAAGCACGCCGACCACCGTCGCTACCGTAGGAGGGGCAACTCCGGGTCAAAGGTGGGGTTAAAATCCGAAGGTAGGGATGGACCGAAAGGGATGCGCGTCGGTGACACTGAACGTTAACCGGTGTAACCGCCTCGGGGAACTATGCAACGAAAAGAGACGCGAAAAATCGTGGCGGCGTGGAAAATTCTATTATAACAATAATATTACAGTAATATTATAGCAAGATGGCTGAAGATGAAGACAGGCGAAGAGAGAACAATGACGAACTTAGGCACCTAAAGAGAGTTGCTATTACTGCAGACTAAACCTCACATACGAGACGGGAATTCGGAGCTAGAAATCGCGCGGGCAACGAAATGCGATAGGAAAGGAACGCCATGCGATTCTGGAAGAAGGGATGCCGTGCGAGAGAAAGACGTGTGGAGGGGCTGGTCGAGGAAGAAGCGCGGAGGAGGGACAAGACGACGGTGTGTAAGAGATCGCGAGGGAGCGGACGAGAACCCGCGTTACGTGGACAAGGATGCACACGACTGAAGCGGGAGGATACGAGCCGCGAACAAACGGCACCGAGAGAGATGCGTTCGGGATGTGGCGAGTCGAGGGAGGAAAAGAGCGAGCGCGGCAACGCGAGCACAGGCGTGAGAGATCGTGCCAAGGGGAGCGAGCGACACACCACGAGCACGAGCGAGATGTGCTAGGTGGGGAGTCTGCTCCGGGTGCGGAGGCAAAGAGAGAAGGAACGGATGGAGGGGAGTAAGAGCGAGCGAGCCGGAGGGAGAGGCGCAGTCAGACAGTCAGGCAGGCCGCCCGGCAAGCAAGGAAGGCAGGCAGGCAGGCAGGCAGGCAACCAGACAGGCAGGCAGCCAGGCAAGCAAGCTAGCAGGCAGCCAGTGCACCAGCCAAGACCACTAGATCCGCTCGGCTTACCGACTTAGAGACTTAAGCCGGCAGGCAGTCCGAAAGGCTCAACCGGCTAAGCCTGGCGGACCCACCTACCAACCGACTTACGCGGCGCTAGCCACTACGACGCGTTTCATCTACCGGCGGGAAAATCAGGATACACCGCTGCGACCGGCGGTACCGCCGCCGCCGCCTTCTTATATTTTCCTCCATCGCCGTGTCCCGCTCCGCACTTCTCCTCTCTGACGTACGTTAAGGGCGGAGGTGACGAGTAGTGACGAGTGCTGCGTGATCATCATCATCGACGCGCTCGTGCCGACGACGACGACGGCGACGACGTCGACGTCGTTGCCCGCGGCCGCGGCGTTCGACGACGGTCGCGGGTAGGAGACCTCGTCGTTCTCGTACCACGCGCCTGTAAATCGCGTGTAAACACTCACGTCGTGGATTTCCGGAGTGAAAGACGAAAATTTGGAAGTGGTGATAATAGGTATAGATCGTCGTGGTGTCGAGGGAATGCCACGTTCACCCGGCGGGTGCGTCAAATTATCGGCGTAACTTTGATTAGTGACAGAAGCCGGTGGATGTTGGTGAACGACTCGCTGAAGAGAGTGGGTGACACGGGAGTGATGATCAACGTAGTGCTAGATATATTGCAGGGAACCTTGATTACGCCTTGTCCGTCAACCGTCTTAACGTAGTGACTCCGAATCATCGACAAACCTGCCCTATGAACGTTTCGACAGAACTCACGCGGAGAACGTAAAAGCATGAAGAAGAATCGCGACAAATCGTGAATACTTATAACGACTGACTCCATCAAAGAGAGAGAAATATAGCAAAAGTTTAAAAGATAAAAACGGTGGAAGAGCAAGAGAGGTAGAAGAATTCACCTACCTCAGGTGGAAGATGTTTATGAGGATGATAGTGCTTAAGTAGTTTAACCTACTTAAACGACGTATTTTATAACTCTTAGCTTTTTTTCTTACGTAACACGACGACATTGAACCGACGGTTATCTGATTTATCAAGCCTCCGTGTCATAGCGCGCGTCGTCCATGTGAGTCCCACGTTTTTTTTTTTTTTGGGAATTCTTTCGAAGTCTCGCGTGAATTCGCGACCGTCCACGTATTCCCGTCGGTCGATTTTGGATATCGAGTACGCGCTTATTTCGTTGCCGACGCTAAAGGAAACCGGAGCGTCAGCGAAGTGCCGACGGCATAACGAACGCGCTGTGACCGTCTCTGGTAGAATCGCACGAGTATAATTCTCAGAGGACAAACCTATGTAAAAAAAATCTATCGATCTCATTACTGACTACGTCGACAACCGTCACGCATCATATTCTTGATATAGAAACTTTGACGGGACCCGGTACGTCAAAATTCTCGTGAGACAAGTACTCTCTTCGAAAGAAACAAGCTGATGTTTTTGACTGTTAATCGCCTCTAAAGAACAATCACGCAGATTCTTATTGACGACGTGTACTCCGATCTACGGAACAGAGAGAACGCTTGAATGTGTCCTTAGAAGGAAGCAGCGGACAAACCGGCGTGATCGCGCTGATTCGCGGCCTCTCGCGGGCCAGGTTGATCGTGTCACCGAGTCGTAAGGAACAGTCAACACGACGTTAACTTTCTACAGTATGGAGCGGGGCGGCGGGGCCGGGGGGAGCCTCGAACTCGCCGGTGGCGGCGGCGGTGGCGGCGGAGGCGGCGGTGGTGGCGGCGGCAACGCGGATCTGTGTCTACAGGACCTCGTGATCGGGCCTACGAGCGGCCTCTCGGTGCAGCATCACCAGCACGCGGTTGCGGCGACCGCCTCGATGGCCGGCCTACACGGCGACCATCTTCAGGGCGCAATGCACCATCACGATCTCCACGGTAATTCGCATCACGACACCTCGATGCTACACAACTCCAGCCACCAGCTGCACCACGAACCGCTAGAGAAACTTAAACGTGGTGAGTCGTTTACAATACTAAAGACTACCCGGCGCTCGTCGTCATCCTCGTTGATCGTGACGAATTTAACGCGATCAAAAGTTTATGCGCGATTTACTTAGGCCCAGTTTCACAAGTGTCGGTTAACTTTTAATCTTACATTAACTCACTCTTCGTCTCCTTCTAACGTCCCCCTTAGAAAAAGAGAAGAGTGAAAAGAGAAGAGAAAAAGATGAAGAGTGAGTTAATCTAAGATTAAAAGTTAATTAACACTTGTGAAACTGGCCCTTAAGGATCATGTATCATCCGTCTATATTTAGGGACAAACACGATATTTGCACGATATTTCAGAAAATTAATTTGTGTCTATTGTTGTAGACATATTTTATAGCTTTTTAATTGCTAGGTTTCATCGCTGTTAAACGAGATAAAACAAAAAGTTATTATTTAACACAGAATCAAATAGCTTCAATTACAAAAAAAAGGATATAAAAATGTTATTTTTTCGTAGAGCAATAGATCTACTTTGATATACCTGTACATAAATCCTCAAAAATAATTAATATAGTTAGCATATGCTATCAAGATTGAATAGAGATTGAATAAATTTTTATCTAAAATTGCTTTCCACCTACTCTTACAATGTGATAACTACGGCAATTTTTCAATTCAGCACAATAATATATATCTATATAAAGATATTGTTTTAAGATTCAATAAGGTTTAATATGTATAATAGCAATCGAAATGTGTGTGTTGCTGCGTAAAATGCATAAGATGCAACAAATCGAGAGAATCGCATTCTATAAGATCATGAAAGGATTAAGTTTGATAATGTCGCGGTAAAGTGGCTTCGCGAATGAGTTCGGTAATTACAATCGACGTGTTCTCTCTTGTGTATCGACAAGATATGAGGTTTGCTTTTTCCACTGTCGGCGCATCGCACGTTATCGCGATATAATCGCATGTAGCTGACTTGTCGCCTGATTTTATTGTTGGCGATACTATCGATCCTCATTTATTCGCGCGATAAGTATCCGACGTTTTTCCTGACTTTGTGCCGCGCGAAAGCTGCATTATCGTGCATCTCCGCCGAAAATCTCATATCACGGATGTGTCATTCGCAAAATAAGATTGATACGTGTGACATTGCACAAAAGTAGGAAACTTTCTTTATTCGCCGTCGTTCGCCATACAAATACCGCGACAAACAAACAGACACGCAACACGCAAACAATCGGAGTCAATGAAATAATTCGGCGAGGAAAACGGAAACGTTTGTTCGATCGGCGTAATTCAACGCGACGAATCGCGATGTGACGCACGATCTGAAATATTCAATTACATGCTACGTCGCCGATAAATCTCGATAAGAAGGCAAAATTTAATATATTACGTCTCCCCCGTTGCGCTTTTATCGAACGATCTGTAATTCAGATGCGTTTATTGCAAACACTCCCACTCTTGCAAAAAAAAAATCAAATGAATGTTATTTCCGTTGTGATCGACTAATCATAATCTATCATGATATCGTATACGTAAGCAAAACTCTCAAACAATGATAATCGTGCGGTAGATAAGTATATAACTATTAAGGAAATTAAAAAGGAGAAATCAATAAACGGATTTCCGTGCGTTAGCTAGAGACGAACTATTTGAAGCTTGATTTTTTTTCTTTTTTTCTTTCTTTCTTTCCAATCGTAATATCAGAAGAGACTCTTGTCTGATGAAACGACGTTGATTCTTGTCAAGTGCCAGACGAGCACACAGATAAAAGTTTAGTACGAATAGCTTTGATAAGCACCGCTCCCGTTGTGTTATTCTATATCTCCACGGTACGAAGCACCAGATAAAACTTCGTATCCATTGAGTGGTAATGCGCCGTCGCCGAAAACCTAAAAACTCGAGAGTACACGCTTCATATATACCTAGTTTTACCGGAGATAAATGATTAAAACACTGTCTATTATTAAATTATCTATTATTATTTTCCATGGCCCGACTTTCGTTGAATATATTATTTCATATTATTTAAGATTTTTTTTCTCACATTACCCTCTCTTACTCTTGTTACAAATTCGTAAAATACTTAATTTCAGATACAAATAAACTACATTTATATGTAAGACCCGAAATGCTTCTTTACACCGCAAAGATTTGATCGAAGACGTTCGTTGGGAATGTTCGTCGAAACGGATGAATCGAAGTCAAGTTTCATAACTCTAGTCGTTTATTGTAATGTAGTGTCATTCGAGCGACGGACGATTTCAGTCGCACGTACGACGATCGTCGAAGACGACGAAGACGATCCTCTCTCGTGGCAGCGCCACCACCTGTTTTGTGATTCATTAACTCACCGGCTTATCGGGATAAGGTAGACTTATCCGGGGCTCGAACCCGACACTGCGGCTAAACCCGATCTTATTCCAATGGCATCCTACCTCTATCCCCATTTCGGTTCCAGTCCTAGACTCGCGCGCCAACGGCTCCCACCATTTAGGATCGCGGGTACTCTATAAGAAGAGCTTCATTTTTCTTCTGAGTGTATCGAATTTTCCCCGCTCGCTTTTCCGACAATAAATCGTGCTCGCGTTTACATATGTATGTAAATGGATTCCACGAGAACCGTGGAATCCAAATCCGTGTGTTTCGATTTATGAATCCGTTCGGAGGATAAAACTTGATTGTATGTAAATTCACGTTAAATTTTACGATTAGAAAAATTACTCACAACTTATTTTCCAAAGCATTATGCAATGTCAATGATTTTTCATTTAACTGCCCTATCATTATTCGAACTCACTTTCGCATTATTTGTCGTCGCGCTTGATCGGTCAACAGGTAGGACATTGATAAATTCGAGGCGGTCGCGGGCGAATTAAAATTTCTATCGTGAACGCTACCCCACATATTATTGTCATTAATATCGCGGCGGGATTACGCGAGCTCTATTAATATCGGCACGTCGATGGAAATTAATGCCAGCGTCGACCGCGATAAAAGCAATACCGGCCCTCTAATGAAAATGATGATGCGGAAATAGCGACGCCCGATCGGGCGATCGGATCGAGATAGCGAGCGAAAATTCGACGGGAAGAATCGCTGCGGAAAATCTCTTTTCCCCGTTCAGCCGATGGGATGCTCAATATTTTGTCAACAGGGCGGCATACGGTCGGCTGCGATCTGCGCAGCCCCCGTTAGTCATTAACTACCCCTTTATTATCGCGCGGCCTTGCGATCGAGCTAGCAGATGCGTCGAAGTCCACCCTTGCTGCACCCCCCGGACTAATGGTGTTGACAAATTGCTCGGCTAGCCTCTAGTCTCCCCGGAGAATGCGCCCGCAAAAGTCTCCTCGCCGCAAACTTATGGGCGTTTAGACGCGAAATTGAACCGCGACTCCCGCAGATCGTGATTCCTCCACACGGGAACTTTGTCGTGCAGCGATCTTAAACGGAACTTCGAATTCCCGTCGAACTCCGAACGTTGTAAAGGGCAAGATATCACATCTCTTGAAACTCTGTTTTATCGAAACGCATTTGTAGTTCGTATTTAAAATCTCAATAATAATAACGTCTAGCTTGTTATATGCGTATTACGTATAAGTATGAAATATAATATTGTATCTGTATAGATAACATATCCACTTGTAAAGTTACTTTAAACCACGCAAACTCGGAAAAGTTTTATTAGTAATGACAAGTATTAATGATATATCTATGTATAATATCAATTTTGAATCATATAATGGGACAATTAGCGGATGTATTTCTTTTGTATTCTACACGAATGCTTCTTTGAATCGTTCACGATCGGCGGGCACGATCGAGTCTTTCGATGAGCCGCGCTGATGTTCCGGTTCGATTTTCTCGATCAGCCAGCCAATCGTGGCGATCCTTTAAGCGCCGGGGACCAAACTGGTGGGATCAACATAGAAATGAACTGATTTCCTTCCCATTATCTCAGCTGCTGCGGTAAGGCAGGTCCCTGTCTACCTCAACAACGAGGTTTTGTGTACTCAGTGGGTTCCGACCGCCATCGGCTGGGCTGGGGTAGGCTCATTCCCGAGGGTTGTCTCACAAAATTCTTGTACGTGCCGATGTGTGAGAACTGAGCGGTAACCAGAGAATTGTAACATATGTCACGATTGACATTAAAACAGGTGCTACCGTTATAACTAGAGCTTATATTAATGAGAATACTCTAGAATACTTTTATATTGTTACTTCTAATCAATAAATTCTATTTTTTACCACAATTTAATTCGATATATTCATTCAATATATATTTCTAACGTTATTTATCTTTATTAATTTTTATTTTATTTTATTATAATTTAGCTCAATTGCGATTGTCGAAAAATTTAAAGATTGTCTTAAAAAAAAAATTCTTCAGAAAGACGATACGACTCGATTTCTCAAAAATCTTACAGGGGGAGAAAAAATATGTCGTGCTGAGTTCACAATTTCTCATTGTAATAGGATGATCATTCCCGATCGTCCGTTCCCGGCGTCTCTTCTCAAATTCTGACACCAGAGTTTTCGGAAAGCGCCAGGCAGTCTGAACGGCGCAGAACCTTTCATTCAGTAGAATTTTTCCGAAATATCCTCGTCACGCCCCCAAAGGAGCCACTCGTGCTCAAGTTACTCATTGGTTCCATGTGCTTTCCCCACGCGTCAAGATGAAACTAAACAAATTGCTTGACAAGCGATAACGAACCCCATCCGCAGAATCGCTCCCGACGTTTCTGTGTCAGACAAACAAACTAATCGGTTGTACGGCCCTCGTGATTCTCTCTCTATCGCGAGGGAATAGATCTCCACGTATAGGACAAAACACTCTAGGATAATCTCTCTTGAGCACTTTATACACAATTAAGTGATTTCAAACACACCGTGAGTCGCTAATGTCATCAAAAATTGTAAAAGTACCTCCGATGCGAATAGATATTACAACGAAGAGAAAATTGAGTATTAAAATTTGCATTAAAAATATACTAAAGAATTTAAATATCTATTGGAATCTCGGTTTGCATTTTTTATCTATATCTTCCAGCGATAGAGCCCCCACTAATGAAATTCATCGACGTGACGCGGCGCACGAGTGTCTTTATGTATTTATAGGCAGAGTGATTTTAAGACTCCGGATACAAAATACTTTGCTCCGGTGACGCATAGCGCCCGGTTGCGGTTGACTAATAAACGACTTCCTAAGGAAGCCAAGGATTAGGAGATTAGGGGCGGAGACCCAGCGGCGGACTAGGACTTTCTCTCGCCCGAGCAGAGGCTGCTGGGGCCCGCAGGTGCTCTCACCATGCTGCCGTACCTCAACCCCTGACGTAACCCCGACGTTCCTCCTGTTACGGGGATCGCACGCTTTAGTAATTATTGGACTCACGGCTGCGCTCGTCCGTCATTTGAGAAACGCTATCCCCTATACGTGACACATTTTGGTTTTCTCAGAATCGGGGGAAAAAACGCGCGTTTATCAAGAAAAGATTTGTGTTTTGTCTTTATCAAGAGAATAAAAATATAACAGGTTAATAAAAGAAACAATCAAGTGAAAATTGATTAACTCCAAACGATGAGGATTAATTTAAAAGTTAGTTTAACACAAAGGATATTTTATTTGTGCTATGTTTGAGTTATTATGCGTTATGTGTATTGAGATATTGGACGTTAATTTCAGTAGAGCATTTTCGGATCTAATAAAAGTACGCCAGCGTAAGAGAATTTCGATGATCGAGCTATTTCATGTGACTTTTCAAGCACTTCGCAGCTGCGTGACATGTATATTTCACCAACCCTCATAACCCCCCTTTATAGTCGAATTACGTCGCGCCATAGTTCACTAAACACGTACAATTTTTGTGCCACGCGTCACGTATTCATGCTCACCTTTTCATGTTCGCTGAGCGTAAAATGATCTAAGCTTGGAGAAAAACATATTAATAGTTCTATCAGAACAAGCCATATTTATAAAGTATAGTTTACATAAATAAATATTTACGTAAACGAATATTGAGATTAATAATTCGTTAACATCCGAATTCTCTATAATAAAGAATATTCTTTATAGATATTTATATATAAGCTGCCATATGTGTGCACTGTGTGTAGTCGTCACGGATAACATTAATCATTTCAAAGATATGGAGATATTTCTGTTCGATTACGACAATAAATTAATGGCACCAGAATGTCAATTCGCTAAATATCTCTTGATCGATGCCGCATATATTGATGCGAGCTTTATTATCGCGCGCGACTAAAACTTACGGGTGATGAAAGCAGCGGCAGGCTGTTAATTTTGTATCGGAGATCGGACTACAATGGCCTAAATCATAATCCACGGCTTTTATAGTTTCCACGGCTTAACGTCGGTGTGTACGCAGTTATCACGGCCCGGATTATACTTGCGCGTGTGTCGAAAAATTAACGAAATTGCATTATTTACTCGCGTACAGACAAATATTAATTTTCCATTATAGCAACCACGTAAAAATAAAATTGCATAATATCGAAACTGCATTTTCATTATAGTTATTAAGACAGAATTTGTTCGTGACGTGATTGTAAAAATTAATTGACTAATTATTTATCTTCGTATATTACAATATATTAAGTAAATTATTTCACATCAATCTCTAGATTTTATATATTATAATAACGATGATCACTCTATGAAGAATGCTTGTAGGTGTTATTGCTGCGATTTTTATGCGAATTTCCTGAAACCCCCCGGTTATTCAGAAGGTCTTGAGCACACGACGTCGGCCGACAGAGAGTTCACTGTAACATCGCGATATCGACGAAAGGGCGTAAGTCGACTTAGCCCGAGCGCAAACTCGGACATGGCCGAGGTCATGGGATCGGAACGAGAGAGTCGATGGGGCTAAATGGAACGGGATGAAAACGGTGCGCGGCGGCTTCGCCGCTGCAATCGTCGCTGTCGCTCGTCGTCTTCGTCGTCGACGACGACGACGGCGTTCTCGACGCATGCACAGCCGCCCCGTAAAATCCGTGCGGATTAGCGGTCCACTAATATATCCCGCGGGCGTAAAAACGCGCGCGACGAGGCAGTTGAGATATTCGTTCCCGTCGTCGTCTCCCCTCTCGCGCTCGCAGGGGACGGGCCCGGTTTGTCTTTGGCATAAAATAACTTGAAGCGCGGGGAAAAGTAATAAATTTGTGAGTTACAACCTGTGTCTCTCCCTCTAGTTACCATCCCTCTTCCCTCCTCACTCGACATCCTAACTCTCGCTTTTCTTTATTCCGTCCGCTCGGCCGTACGTTGCGGTTCCTTTCTCCCCTTGTCATCTATACGTTTTCATGGACCGAATTTCGGCTTCTTCCCTTCTGTGTGAAAACACGTGCGAACCGACGCAACGCGACACTTGGAAAGAATCCGAGGCGCCTCGCGCCTCTCTATTTTTCTTTCAGCCTCGAAAATGACAAAATTAAGAGAACTCTACCTTTTTTTATATGAATAAAGCTACTTTACCCTTCTCGTTATGTCAAGTTCGTTTTACATTCATTTATGTATATTCATCAATGAAGCGAAATTGTATTTATATTCATATTATGCCTCGCATATTTTTGACAGATGTCCGACGTATGAAACAGTCTCCGCTTGCGTTGCGTCGGCGGGAAGAAAGGTCCATATTGTTTCGACGTTTTCAGGTCGAGGGATCAATATATGATCTCTCTCTCTTCGAGAAACGAAATGCTCGAGCGCGTGAACGGGATCGGGGGTGTCGAACGTGTTTGACAGGGCGGGGTGAAGAGTGTCGAGGCCACATTCCGCCCTCTCGGGATCCTCTCTCGTATCCGCGGTAACTCCGCCACGAATCCATGGTGGCCGCCGGCGGACAAGTACACAGCCGTCAAACGATACGACATCTTAAGCCTCCGAGAACTCCGCAGGGGATCTCGTGGGAACGTGCGCGCTAGACACGAGGAAAGTGTATCCATGAACAACACCCTGGAAAATCATTGCGCCACGTCTCGCACGCTGTTTATTTATTATTGTCACTCGCGTAAAAATATTCGCAACTTCTACTCGCACTTGTCACATCGTATTCGAGTTCTATCCTCGATGTTCGATTATTCAAAAAATCAATTAAATTTGATTATTCGATAGCTATAGAAATTTTAGAAATTTTTTGTTAAACAATTCAATTTAATACAAAAGCTGCGCATTCAAATTATCGCGACATATTTTAAAATACAGAGTATTTGCACGATTAATTATTGTGGTAAAAAGACGTGCTTTCGAAGAGACGAAGTCTAATAAAAATTCGATAGGGTCGTCAAAGATACAAAACCTTATACATATGCATCTTGCGACATATTGAAGCGTGAGAAATGACAGTCTATAAATTTTACTTAGCGAGTAGGTCGCTCGAGTAGTATTAGTCAGATCACGATGTAGATTATGTGGTTAACTCTAATCTTGAAATAATATACAAGCAGCGGTGTGTAGGAGATTCTGTCGGTATACATTATCTTTATCGAAACGAGGAAGGCGAACGTATCCCTCAGTTAACATTTAAATACCTTCACAGTAAACAGATGAAAATCCTCAAACTCTCGGAAATCGCGTGTTTTATGTAACTAAGAAAATCCGAGAAAAAGCAAAATATAAAAGATAATACAAATATTTTAATTTATGTAATTTACGTTGCCACGTCTATTTATTTTTCGAAAATTATAGTATAATACTTAAATGTTAGCCGTAATCTTTAAATCGTTTAGAAATCATTATTTTCTTACTTCTCAAGACGGCATCTACGATGTGGCGATAATGTTTTAACAACGTTTGTCTTTCTTTGGGCAGCAAACAGGTTGCTCACATTGCCCCATTGACAAATTCTTTTGAACACGTGGTTATTCCAGTATGCCCATTCACAGGAAAACGCTTTTCATAGGAACACGTGTTTTGTGAATCACATGTGACTATCTAGTAATCGATCTGTCTAATGAAATCTACACGCCAATATCAAAAGCATTCTTGGATCGTTTTCCGGATAAATTCAGTCCTGTTGAGCTGTGCATAAATTCGGAAATAAATTTCAAGAGACACTAGCATTTCCGCGATGCACAGCACAGCTATATACTTCGTCTCGTTCGAAATTGCACCGCATTTTGCGTCTTGCATAATCCCGTTGTCGACACGGCTCGGCTCATCCGCTCGCGCATTTCGTCGGCCGGCGAATTAATCACGAATTCCGGCGGACGAGTCGCAATTTCGCGATTCGCATTCGCGTATTTATACGATACTCATGTCATACTCATGCGAGAAAACATGTTTGGTAAAGGCGGAGTTGAAATCGGTATAATTTGCAATGAGCTTTAAACACAAACCGCTTATGTGTGAAACGCAAAAAAAGAAAAAATAAATTATATAGAAAAAATGTTAAGACTCGTTTTAACAAGTTGTATCTCAAGTTGTATTATTAAGAGTTGTGGATTTAAACCAGTTTCTAAATATACCTCAAACATACCTTACGCTAACCATTACGAATAAGATCATTTCCGCAGCAGTTACCATCGAGATCCGAACCTACCGAAATTATATCGGTCTCAATCTCCGCTACCAAAGCGATAAATAACAGTACTGATTGTATAAACATATGATGCAGCAGTAGCGAACGCGTGACAAGTATCCGCACGCATGATCGCGCGACGATGTCCAAAGCGAAATTGATTTATACGACGCGAAGTTGCGATATTCGTCAATATCAATATTCCACGGCGATTTTCACCACGTTCCCCCCCCCCCCCCCCCCCGTAGATATTTCTCTACGAATTTATAGTCGAGCTATAAATACAGAATGCCCCCGAGAGAAATCTGTCGGTCTTTGCAGGAAACACGGTATTCGCACTCGATTTTTAATATAAAAAGTTATGTCAACGTAGTCGCGTGAATTCAGAACATAAATCGTAAAGCAGTTGCTATTACCAAATATTAAAGTTTTTCTTTGGTAAATTGGCATTAACACTTTTACGATGTCACATCTTTGGACGCATGCGTTTCCACGAGAATTTCAACGATAACTTCCGCAAGAAGAATTTTATTCTTATTTATTCCGTCTGGAATTATATTATTAAATGTTTAATAATATTAATCATATAAAATATATATTTTTTATTTATAGATATTTATTTTTCTGAAAATTTTATGTTGTAATCGGATTGTATATTTTATAAAGAGTTGCCCATTTCTCGACTTTGTATAACTTCCCAGAACTCGAAATTAATCTTGGCAATCAAAATGTTAACACAGAGGTATCAACACTGAAAAAAAAAAATATTTGACACCGTCAACAACTGTTTGGGGCACGTCCGTCAACAGCTTCGACGATTTCCTCAATTACGCCGCGCATTCGTAACTCGCAAACATGTAAATTAGTACTACAGAGAACGCACGTCCGCTAAAATATCGTACACGCCGACAAGTACGTCTTCCGTTGCCAAAAAAATTTTACGCGTGTATTCGTGCGCGTGCACACCGAAACGGTGCCGTGATAAACTGTACTGAGTTGTCTACCGAGATGTCATAACTTCGCTCGAGATAGGCGCGAGTGAAAACTTGACCCAACTTTCTACGAACCATCTCATTTTTATTTATTATTACGTCTTTCTATCTTGATAGCCACTTTTATTATCAATTATAGAACTATTTAATTATTTTGAGATGGAAGAAAACAAACTAGTTCGAAGGAAGATTAATTAAAACTTGTATAATATTTAAAAGAATATAACTTAACTATAAAATATATAATCGTGTTAGAAATCGTTGGTAAATAAGAATGTTAAAGTTTTCCATTGAAAATTATTTTGGTACAAATATTTTTTCGTACATAAAATTATTCAATTACAAGGGTCTCACCTTTTTACACAACAGTCAAAGATAATTAATTTAAAAACTTTAGTTTAAATATACTTAAGTATACTTAACACCACCGAAAATATCGCACAAAAAGTCTCTTTTATTTCGTACGAACACGTGTGCCCCGCGCGCGGTATCGAGGTAGAATGACACACGCGTCTTCGTGGTTCGTAGCAGGCTCCGCGGCACTAAATCAGCCCGAGTTATGCGCCGACTAATTGTGAACTATGTCCCTCCTCTTTGCCGCTCCCGTGGAAACCAAATATAACTAAACGGAGCGAAACTAAACGACCGAGCCGATTAACTTCTTAGCCCGCCCCGCATGGCTTCTTCGCACGCACACACGGACACGCGGACACGTACGTAAGGAGCACACATCGACGACGAAAGGAGCGTGGAAAGGAGCAGTGGAGAATCCGTCTTTGTCTTTTTATCGCGTCTACTTCGTCGGTAGATAAATAGTCGTTGATTGAGGGGCAGCTCGCCGCAGGGAGACATAACTTTTATTTGGGTGGGCGAGATGACATGCGATTATTAACTGACCCATTCATGCGACATGTGCATTGCTATTATGAGAAATTGCAATCTAAAATTTCTAAAACGGTTGTGTTTCGTTGATAAACATAATTAAAAGGTTTCTTGAGAGTAAAATTAATTTTTTACCTATTTGGCATAAAAGACAGTGTTTTTTTACTGGATTATTCGATATTGCATTGCAACTAACAGTGGTATTAACGATAAAAATGTATGCAACATTAATTGCCCAATCATTATTAACTTATTGTTAGCTATTTGTCTTGATTAAATCTGAAATGGCAGTATATCATTCGTTATGTCGCGATATCGTGCACGAATGACTTAGCGGAACTTAGCGAAAAGGAACCCTCCCATTAACGTGCGCGGCTGCAGCCAAGAATAAATAAGGATTACTGTGCGCCTAGACGACGTTGCAAGAGGGTGTGATGTGTTTTGCAGTCTGGGCACAGAGTGACTTCGGGGACGAAACCAACGGGGGTCTCGCGAGGCTCGACGCGGGTCACGGCGCTCACACCCCCGGTGGTAGCAATCCTAGTACACCGGGGGCGACCCCCACGACACCCTCCGGTGGATACTCCACCGGGCAGCCAAGGAACCGTACGAACGCAACTCACAGGCCAGATATTCGAAAAGGTACGTTTCGACCGTGCAAGAATAATATAAAAAATGTAATCTTTCTTCGATTTGTAAGTACATATTAAAATTCCATTCGGTGGAAAATCATAATTTAATTCCTTTGTATTAAAGAGCGAGTGCGCTATCTGCGCGCATAAAAAAATTTAATATCTTTCATATCGGTTATTATTAGCAGATGTCATTATCATTACCAATTATATTAAATCGTGTCAAATTTTATTAATTTAACATGCTTTTCTACAAACAATATAAAATATGTGATAGCTCATATATCCACAAGCACACGTAATTCAAAGTTCGACATTAGATTCAGTAACAGGAGAGGTACGTTATTTGCTCGAATCAAAATTTAGATTCAAATTCAGAGAGGGAGAAGATACCATTCGAACGCCATTTTCTATCGCGTTTACACGGTGTTCTGAAACGAATGCGCGGAATGGTGGATAGCGACGAGTGGGCGGAAAAGGTCGCTTACGTTTGTTTGCACGTTTGTTCGGCACTTAGCTGGAACACTCTCACCCGCGCCCCAAATCCCCGCAAATTGAAATATCTCCCGGAGTCTTATATTCCCGGTTAACAACAAACCTCCGACGCGGATCTCACTTCGTCCGTTCTAATATCGGCGGTAGATAGAGTCGTTGGTTTCCCGCCTCTTTATGCCTCTCGCTAGAGTCCATCGTACTTTTGTGACAAGACGCGGTTACTTGCGTAAATATGAGCGAATTTCACCTCGTTCAATAAAAATCAAACACATAAAAAAAACGGAATTTCTAAAGGCATCCGATTATCCAAAATTTCAAATAGATCAATAAATATTACTTTATAATATTTTACCTAGATATACATGCGAGAAAACAATTCAAAATACCAATTTAATACCAATTTAATAAATAATTATATTTATATTTCATCTCAAATTAAAGTAATGGATCCATATGAATATTGTATTAGATATGCATAAAAGAGATGCAAATAAATGTACGTGAATGTATCAAGACGTTTAAAAAAATATGACAGACAAATATAACATTTTATAGATTCATTATAAGTTAACACTGTTCAATTCTGGAATATGTAAGTTCAAACGCGCGAATGTTATACTTATACTATACTATAATTTCGATATTTTTTAAATCAGGATTTTCAAGTTTAATTAAGCTCCAGAATATATAGTTATGAAACATTATATAAGGAAGATTATTCCTTATAGTTTTTACTAATTTATCACTCACCTACACGATGCGCAGGAGTAGAGTTGTAACTGCATCTCGTAACACGCAACACTTACTCGCGAGACACGGTTAATTACGATCGCGCGCGACACTCCTGACATTAATCACACGTAACGCGCACATTACGTTACACTGCGACGGGAGGATAATACGAAAAAAGTATTATCGCACGAAGCTACAATCCGTTCAACACTCACGCTGTCTTGTAAATAAGCGCGACGGACGAATTTTCAACGGCGGAGGGTTTTAACAAATGAGCAATATGTACAAACGGCGAATTTATGCTACGCACAGTTGGTCAAATAATTAATCCCGTATTAAAATATGAAAGTAATTACGATTCACTAATTCGCGTCGCGACACCAGTCGACTCGGAGTCGACCCGTTCCATACTCACACCGTTTCATTAACGATAAAAAATTTTGTAAATGACCCTCTAGCATGATTCAATTTACAAAACTGAGTTAATAGTTTATTAAGATACGACGGATCAAAAATATATAATCGAAATTCAATATTAATTACACAAGCGCGTATAATACATCGCGAGATAGTATATTCAACTATATATTAATAAGCGTTATATTAAAAAGAATTATTGCCCGCAAACATTACGACGAAACAATTGCTTATAACTCCTATCTATTTTGCTCTGGTTTCTATTTTAATGAATAAAAGGCGAAATATGTGCTTCGATAAGTAACTATCGTTTTACGTTTACAAGGTATTAATCGCGAGATTGAAACCGTGTACGCTAATAAACGTATTCCTATAACGATAAATAATGATCACGTTTAGCGTCTTTCAGTATACTCGTCGCGTTCCCATCTCCGAAAGTTATCACACAGCATACGGATTTCTGGTATCAGTGTGCTCGACGCGAACTGACCGAACGTTATGATACTTAATTTCACGCGCATTTACTACGGGGCGAAAGATGTTCCCCCGCGCGTAATTAACTCGCGTTCCGCGAAATCAAAACTCGAAATCCGCTATTACGCAGTGACGCAATACTTCGACGCCGTTTACGAACACGCGTCGCCAAACGCGTTGATCACGATTGTCCTACAAATTTACATACGCATCGAGACGATTACCCATTGATTCCGGATACTCCGGACACTCGTTCGCGCGCAAAACTTCCTCTCGCAGGCAAAATGGAGCAAATGAGAAGTGCGGAGCAGGCGCGACACGACTTCGAACTCGCGCGGATATAACGCGACTGCGGTGTATACGGAAGATTTGGAAAGATCGCGGGGAAGCGGGACGAGAACGTCCCTTTCAGAAAAGCCGAGCGAAATAATCAGAAATAATAACCGCCGTCCATCAAAAGCACAGCACTCCGAGCCGTTTATTTATACGCGAGGTTTATTTTCGACAGATAAAAAGATGCGATCGTGCAAACTCACTTGCGTCTCGCATGTCGTCGAACGAGAACACCTGAAATCCGCCATATGCGATGCTCCGAAGAGGAGGGCAAATTGCGTCGCGGCCGCCTTCGGACTCGGAACGTCGCAAGACGCGTTAATCGCGACTACCTGCACCATCAGAACACTCGAGACGATCGTCCGCGCTCGATTCGACACTACCGACACTCGTTCGCACGCGAGATTCACATCCGGCGGATAAAAAGACGCGAAAAGCACTTAGCGGAGCCGTGCCGCTACGCGATCGGAATGAACATAGCCGTTAAATATCGGGAGGAGAGGGGAGGGGAGATGCTTCGTCAACCGTTCACGCTGCGAGCGGCGCGCCGCACTTCACCCCGCTCGATTCTTGAATTCATTCGCGAGAGAAACGTACTTATTAAACGCAAATTTTGTTCTTACAGAAACGTTGCAAGTTGATTGATTAAAAGTCACGCGATAGCCAACCGACTTGCAACTTTTCTGTAAGAGCAGAATTATCGCATACGTTTCTCTTGGGGAATAAATTCAAGAGTATGGTTTCCATACGCGAAAACGAGTAAACTCGTTTCCAAAGAATGAGTTATATATGTATACTGGGTCGAAATAGCGCTTTTTAATACATTCAAAACGGATTAACTCATTTTTTTGCATAATGTTAAAACACTCCGCGTATGAATTTCGCGTTATAATCGCGCGAGAGCGGCATATCGACTCGCTGTTATTAGCCACGAATCACACGTTTCGCGTTTCTGTCCGTCGCACTCATCGCCGGGGCGAAAAACAGTTTCCGTTTACCTATTATTTCGTACTTTTCGTAGGGAGAAATTGAACGCGGAGCTTAAAAAGCGTCACTCGCGAGCCGTCGGTCGGCCGTCGCTGTATTGTATACTGCCGTAATTGCTCGCCGAGCCCGCCGAGATTGTTTACGTTTTTTAGGCTCGGGCCGCTCGGCTTTCTATTTCCTGGAAGACGGAGCACGCTGCGTCGGCTGCACTCTTCCCCCATTCCCCCACTCTTTCCAAAAATTTTTCCTATTGTCATAGACGCGAAAACCGAACGAAGACGCGGACGACGCGGGGACGCGGACGACGCGGTCAGTATTCATGCGAATTCGAGACTGCGTGTGGCCTGCTCTGCGTTTCACGTATTATCTAAACTATCGATCGTGAATCTTGCGTGTGAACGAGTGTCGGAATCTAGCGACGGGCGATCTTTTCGGTACATGTGTGTGGAAATCCGTACGATCGACTATTAACATGTTTCTCAATGATCGTAAGTGGCGTTAAATTAATTGATTTATCGCATAGAATACGACGGATTTAACAAGTTGTCTCATTTAACCCAAGCGAATTGGCAAATGTATGTCTCTTTGCTCGCCGAGAGTGCGAGAACCTCGTATCGAAGTAATGTAAATGTATCTATCTATCGTCGTTGTGCGTATACGGATTTTGAAAATTTCCGTTTCACACGCAGATAAATTTGCGAGTCGCGAAGATTGCTCTCTTGATAGGCTCTCCCCGGGGTCGTTCCGAGACAATATACACTTATTTTTCCGTACGATTGACGTGTTTCTCCGCGTTCGCAAGTGGCGTCGAACTACGTCGAATTTAATTGATTTGTCTGGTTAGTTGATTGATCTGGTTATTCGTATATTATTCTATTATATTTTCAACACAAAGATGCTAGATAAATTATATTTAAATTAATAACAATTTCAGAATATAATACTAATTTAAGATATAATCAAATCTAAGCATTGTTGAATAAATAATTATTGCCCGTAAATATTAAATAAAATAATTTCTGATTCCTATCTGCTATACTTCGATGCTTGCTTTAAAACTTTAAACGAATAAATTATGCGAGATACGTGTTTCGATAAATAATAATTGCTTACGTTTAACGATTTGTTAACCGTGGGATATCGGATATGATTAAATAAAAAATCGTAATTTTAATAAATCAAAGACATCAAGAAATATGGCAATTTACTTTGTATTAAAATCACATAATTTTGCTTTTCGTCTAATCTAAATTAATTTCTATTTTTCGATTACAACGAACTTTATTTCTTTCTTCAAAAATTAGACTTAACGTTAAGTTTAATCATTCTTTCTTAGTTAAAATTAAATTATTCAAGTTTTTATCTAAAAAATGATTAAATAATTTATAATTTATAAAAATTGAAATATGTCATTAATAATCGAATTAATAATCTGTTAATTGTTACATGCATATAGTAACAATGTATAAGAAACTAAGAGATAAACTCAACTAAGCAGTAAAAATCAATATAACCTGAACTGTGAAAATTAATAACAGATAACAAATTAATACGTAGTTATGGGCCGGAGTGCACAAACTTTACGCAAAATCAGCAGCAAACTAATAATTTACAATTTAAAAATTATTGTAACTTTGACTTATTTTTATGTTAATATATTTTATTCTAATTAATCTCCAGACTACGCTATTCAAATTTGTACGGTATTTGCTTTAGGGATCTCTTTATCATTTCTAAATGTATATCAGTTAATTACCTGAAAACGAAGATTATACTGTCAATATTTCTTTGATAATTTTCCGCGAAATTTAGAAACAATTTATGAGTCCTACATTTGAAACGCTATTGACGGTCTCGTCGAAGATATGATACCTTAACACTTTTCAGGTGTACGAACACCACCAGAAGTGAAACACGAATTGGGTGCTGGTGGTGTCGTTTCTCCTGGAGTGGTCGGAGTCAACGATACCGACGACAAGGATGGTAAGAAGAACAAGAGGCAAAGGCGGCAAAGGACGCACTTTACGCAGCATCAGCTTCAGAATCTGGAGATGACGTTTATGAGGAATCGGTATCCAGACATGTCAACCAGAGAAGAGATAGCTTGCTGTACGAATCTTACGGAAGCTCGAGTCAGGGTAAGAGAATTGATAACATTACCACTTTACATTGAAGTTTAAATTTCATCGCGCGTTAGAATCATTATAAATAAGTATCTAATTATTCGAGATGCATTTGTATGAGAAATGCATATCGAATAATAAAACAACGATTCGAATAGTGACTAAATGAAAACTTTTGCTTATTATAATTAAGCTTCAAAAATTTTAGATTTATTTAATAACTAGCTCATTTTAATAATTTAAGTTATTTAATAAAATAATAAAAATGATTATAGATATAATTAATAAATCGATAGAAAATAATAGAAATAATTCAGATTTAATTTCGTTTCAATAATTTGTGTAATCAATTCTAATTCAATCGATCGACTCGCGCGTGTGCCCACGAAACATTAACGACTCGAGAATTGTTTTCTTAAGAATCCGCCTCGGAGAAGCGAAAAATATAACAGCAACATTGAAGCAACGCCTAAAAATTTGAGCTCGCGATGAATGAAGCAGTAACAGACGCTCACAATGGGTGCATTGAAGCATCGAGATATCGATTACAAAGGCAACAATCTGCTGACCACGGATGATAATCTCTTGCATTAGTCAAGCATACGGTTTTTACAAAATAAAGACGAAAATAATCAGATGTTTTAGACGTTAGTAAACGTTAATTAGTCAATGTTTCTATTTAAAACATTTTGCTAACAGTTTTTATACTTATTCCGTATATAAACCTGTATATTGAGAAAATATAATCAAACTATGAGATAAATATAAACTTGAAATTAATATCATACTATTATACACGTGGTAGCACTACTGAAGAAGAATCATGCTTACACATAATAAAATCTATGTATAACTAAGCTAAGAATTCTAAACTCTAGAAATTTATAATAAGAATTTCGTATGCAATCGCGTTTTGTCTGATTCAAAACGATCACATTTTACCGCAACAACCCCAAACACGACAAGCGATTATGATATTTCTCCTCTGGTACTTTTCTAAAATTGTAAAAAAAGACGATGAAATGACGTCGAAGAAACTATAGACCGTTAGAAAGTTCGCAAATCCGTAAGCACTGTATAAATCCTCCGCGACTTGATTCGCGAACAAACGACGGATCGCGCGCAGTCCAAGTCCGAGTGACTTCGAAACGGATCAAGCGAGCGGCCAGACATGCTCTTTGAAATCCCGGCGGCCTGCTTGCGTTTCATCGGGACGATCCGGCGAGTGGTCGGCATCGCGAGACGGCAAAACCGTGGAAGAAGTGTGCGTGAAAAAGGCACAGCACAGAGGGGGAGGACACGGAGCGGGGGGGGGGGGGGGGAAGAGAGTGGGCAGATAGGAGGTCACATGGGGAAAGAGGTGAGAGTGCCGCGCGCAAGCCGCAGGGGAGGCTTTGCGCCAGTAAGCCCTGGTGGATTTATAGAACCACATATAGCGTGGTACGGTGTTCCCGCCACGGTGCTATACGCCATGTACCAAAACGCTGCAGATCCCCCGGCCGTCGCTCGTTCGCAAACTGTAACGCCATTATGGAGGCATTCTTCATTTTAAACCTGCCTTGGCGCGCGTTTACTTCAAGTGCGAAAGACATCCCTCTACGCGACCCTCATTAGCTCAGAGTTTAATTCGTATTCTGTTTGTCGTAACGAAAAATAATAGAACTGTACTCCAAAAGAAGCCCACACGTATTCAAGTTACATTATAGGAGCTTCCGCAGTAAAACGGAGGCTAAGATTTTTTATAAAATCCTAGCGAATTGTTTACAAATTGAAGAAATCTTGAAATTTTATATTCAAGTAGTATTTTACGAATTTTATCGCGCATTAACTTTAAAATTCGTTTCCTCAGCGTAACATAACGTCATAGAAATCCCTGGTGCCGGATAAAAGATCCGAAAACGTCATATTGAAAAGAAGAACGGAGAGAAAGGCACCGAAGAGTCGACGACGAGAGGAACTGGACGAGAGAGGCAGAGTGGAGAGAGAGAGAGAGAGAGAGAGAGAGAGAGAAGAGAAACAACGAGAAAGAGAGGTCGAGCGCGAAGCCGGGTACAGTTATCTGCAAAGAGGCAGGCGTATGTTTCGGTCGGTGGCAGCAGAGCGCGGCTGTCCGAGATAATCCGCCGGTGATTAAGACCATAAATCCATCGGCGGATTAGTATGGTTGCACCGCACACCTCGCGGCGGCGCTCTGGCTGGTGCACGAGAGTCGCTCTGTGCTCCAGCCTCCAGTGGCAGTGCGCTGCCTCTGTCTTTCTTTCTCTATTCTCTAGGTCTCTCCTTCTCACTCGCTCTCTTTCTGTTCTCTATCCAATTCCCACCCCCCCCTCTCTCACTCTCTCTCTCTCGCGCTTACTCTGCCGCACAATCATCCACCCTCCTGGACCCCTGATTGCGGCGCAACCGACACACATCCAGTGTCTGTATATCTCAGCCTGATTCGGAGGGCGAAGGGGTTGCGCGAACGAGAGGGATCGGGAGAAAGGGGAGGGGGAGAGACAGAGAGAATGAGAGCGGGAGAGAGGAGCTTACACACCATGGGAATGGGAAATGGGACGCCGCGGAATATAGGTGGACACTAACCGGTATGAGAGTGAGGATTACCGAGTGTCATCCGTATTCGGCCGGGTTAGCGGCTGTCAGCGGCCAATGCTATCGCTATATATCAATTATTACCTTTAGCCTCGCCGCACAACGCTCGGCTGCATTCCGGTACACACACTCTGTTACACCGCGAATGCATCGCCCGCCCACCCGCCGTATCTCGTTCGCATCACGCGGGCCGATTTGCATCGCGACACATCGTATGCAAACGCGCCGCGCGACCGCGCCTCTCGCACATCTCCGATTCAACCCGCGCTTCCACAGTTACGCGGGTTTAACGTCGAATCCGTGGCAGTTGCTGGTTGCCTGGCTTCACCGTTCTGATGGCATCGCCAGCTCGTAAGTTCTGGTGAACGCGAAAAGTACTGCGTTGTCTTGGGCTTTCGGTGCGAAGCAACGATTAACGGAGAAATAGATAGTAGTAGTGTTCATATGTATAGTGAGCGTATCGTAGCAATAATGCTTGTACAATAAATATAAAATAGCAGTAGCACTCATAACGAGTTTTGCTATTAATGTAGTAATGTTAAAGTTGGTATAACGAATGGATAAAAATGACACTCACATAATGAATGATTTTACAAATAGCTCTTTCATATACCAAGCGATATAGTTTATATGTGTACACATTAGATAAACCAAATTAAATTAAAGTATATTTAATAAAAATTTCGTGATTCAAAATCTCTTTTTCATATATGAAAAATTTAGAATAAAAAGCTAAAATAAATCTAGATTTATATGATATATGATTATTTTAAATTCACAATAAGATTTCACTTTAGATGTGTCACTGTATGTTTAAAGAAAAGACTGGATATAAATACGCTCTGAAAGCGTCGGCTACCTAAGCATCTAGTGCTTATTCGTAGGTGGTAAACATATGTTTAACGTGATATACGATAAATTGACGGTTAGATTCAATTTAACGTTAGCCGTCATAAGTTTTTATCCCGCAAAAGGCTCCCTTCAGCTCCAGCTTCGGCTTTAGAGCGGGTCGAAGCAGAGATACGATCGGCTTTACGGTAATGTCCGAGAGTGGCCGTTTTCAAGTTAATATCACGTTGAACGAGATGAAAAATGGCAAAGGGCGAATTGCGCGTACTCTACAAGCGAATCAGGATTCGACTCGGCGGCAGTTAATCTTCTATCGGGTATTGTATTTTTGGTACAAAGCATTGTAATGCGTTCCGCAATTTTGTCGCAAAACGCTGGAGTTTTTGAATATTTTTTAAAAATTCAGTACTCTGATCGAGTGTAGTAAAATATTTATATCAAGTGAATACTAATCGTAAACAAATCTGGGAAAATAACACAAGTTTGCAAAATAAATTTGTTTTATTATTTTGAACCAGACAAGATATTTTTTATAGATTTTTGAAGATAAAAACAATGCTGCAAGCCATTTCACCAACACATCGTGTTTTCGAGATAATTAAAGTTTAATGCATTAAAAATGACTTTTTTGTGATATTTAAAATTCTTTTGTAAGAACAGTTAACAGTTATCTTGAAATTCTTATCAAAAGTCATGAATATATTGTCTATTCCCTGTAAAATGTTTTTATTTTAGTATCTTACTTTTCAGCCATGGTATTTATGCATTAAACTTTAATTATCTCGAAAACTTGACGTGCTGGTGAAATTTTAACTTATGGCATCGTTTTCAGCATTCAAAAATTCATGAGAAACACCTTGTCTGCTTTAAAATAATGTTTTGTTGTAAAATTGTGTAATTTTAAGTATGTTCATAGTAATATATTAGATATTTATTTTGTTATTTGGTGTGTCAAAATTTTGCGAACCGGAACAATATCTTACGTGCATGCATCAATTTTTCCTGGTAATCTTACGCAGTTGATATTTTTATATCTCGCAAGACCAGGGTCGAAGTCAGGGACTGCACAGATTTTCGGATAATGAATTGAATTTAATCATTCTTCCGGTGCTGGTGGTTTATCGCGATAAGAAATGTTTTCTAGGTTTTAACGGTCAGTGATCTTAGATTCGCAGAAGGTTTATTCGGTTCGAGTAGATATGTACGTCGCAAAATAAAATCGTTACGCTCGTTGTTCACGAACGCTATAGCGAAGTAAAAAGTACGCGATGAGACATAAATTCATTCGAAGGAAAATAGGATAAATGCATTAAGGAATAAAAATATATGTTCGTTAATAAAATATAACGCGGACATCTTTTTTCACACAATAAAATTAACGATTTAAAATTTAGAAATTAATCAATACATAAAAGCTAAGTGAAAATCTAAAGTAATAATGTAAATAAAATATTATTTGCATGAACATTATATGTGTCTCTCCTAAGTTATCATTTACTAATGCATCCGTTGACAATTCGTTCACTTAAATTAACGAAAGAAAACAAGGAGAATGGACTGCGTAATCCTGGCACGTTTCATGATAAATTCGTACGGGCACTCTTATGCCGATATCGCGGAAGAGTCGCGACCTAACGGAGTCCGATGTAACTAAACGAATAAAAAAAAAAGAAGGAACGGAAAAAAAGTGTATTTAACTGGAAACGAATCGACGGTGAACACGGGCAATGAGCCGTAACTATTTATAAATTACAAAGAAATGGAGAAGCCTCGAGAGCTAGTAGGACGGGGACGGCGGCATTAAAAATCACGTGTTCCGCTTGAGCTCATAATCTCGTATAATCTTTTGCAAAGTTGTTAATACTCGCGGCTTACGGGTGTTAATTTAATATCCATACAGGTACGCCGACATTGAATATCCGAATCCCACCGGCTGTGCAGCTGTTACGGTCCACCAGCACAACGATAAAAAAATCCATAAAACTACTCACTCTGTGGGAGAGAGAGAGAAAGAGACAGAGAAAGCCCAGCTTCCCATTCCGCGTCGTGCGCGTCGGTTCGTACGCCGTTTGTATCGTTCAGCGCCGCCCTCCGCGACACTTTAACACGAACGATTTCTCGTTTCCGTCGGCTGTATCCTTCCGATCTGCGTGGATACTGCAAAGCACAATAAAACACAAGACTGAAACATAAGTAGTCCAAATAGGAAAACTTTCAACATAAATTCCTACTTAACTTTTTGATTCTCAGTTTTCAACTCTGAAACTGTTAGTTCTCAAAAGCACTTTTTGGGCTCATCATTATTGTTTTGCTTACTCTCATAGTTATCGATAATATTGTATTATAATATTAATATTTCTCAATTTGATTTGAGTACACCGATATATTGGGGGTTAAAGTGATCGACATAAAAGAGAAATATCAAGAGAGAGAATATCCACATATATATAAAATTCCTTTCCTCTCCAGACTGTGGAACAACATCAACTATTCCGATCTCAAGTTGTTGATATACGCGTAAATGGGGTTCGTTGTCGCAGACGTGACGAATTTTATTCGTATCCACTCCTGATGGCCGATGGTTTGCCGTGTTTGCTGCGTGCAGTTCACCGATCCTACCCTCGAACATATACGCGTGCGCACCGGACCACGTATGCACGGTAGCGTATGCAACGATACAAACGCAGCCGTGTCCCGTTTCCCCTGTGTCGGACGTGGCCATTCTCACTGATCCATCTCGGCGTTATAGCGAGATTTATGGAGACGCCACTGTTGGAACCTGAGACTGTGGCCGGGTGTGGAGGACATGGGAAGAGGTAAGGAAGAGGACGCGAAGAGAAGGAGCAACGACCAGAAGACGGAGAGTGTATTTCGCGTGCGGGAACGTGTGTAGGTACATGTGGAGCCGCAGAAAGAAAGAGAAAGATCTGTTCAGGACAAGAAAGGAAAAAAAGAGGATCAAAGCTGAGATAGAAAGAAATATTGTACGGAGGAAGCGAGAGAAGAAACGAGAAGAGAGAAGGGTGGAAGGGAAGGAGAATCATCTTGGCGGCCATGATGGTCGCGGTAAGCAAGTCTGCCATAAGCGAGCAGCTGCCTTCTTCGGGCAACCAAAAATTTATTTATTTTCTCGGAGGAGATGAAGCACTTAAAAATTATTAGGATGTTGTTCCGCATAACTGTGAGTGGGATTAATTGGTTCTGAGGGAATGGCAGGGCGCTCAAGAATATCGACAGAAATTAGTAGCCCCGTGAACTTTTCCCTCGGCTCCGGGCAAGACGGCGCTCGAGCAAGAGAAAGCGGATGTTGTTATAAATCGCGGACGGTGTCGCGAGAGCTTTCGCAAAGAGATGTAGGAGTAGTTCAAAGTTACGAGTGGCGAACCGCTTATTCCCGACAGACAAAAGGTTTCCACCTTCGCGCCACCGTCAAATCCCCGCGAAGCCCCGGATATCCGGCGGTATACTTCACGGAATTTACTTTTAACGAAGTGGTGTCGCGCCGCCGCCGTCGTGTTTTCGGCGCGTAACTACCGACGTCATCGCACCTGTTTGTTCACCGCGGTAATTGCTTGCGCTTTTCGTAACGACAATCATTATTTTTGTAACCTGACGCAGCACATTTAAGTCAGATAATGATGGAATAGAGGCTATTTGAATAGCAACGATAATGCGAGCAATGTTAATAATGAATATTCAATAACGTCGATGATGTATACGATATAATATATGACACGTAATGTTAAATTTTGGAAAGTAAAAAGTAAAAAATGAACTTTCGGAATTGACATGTTAAAGTATTAAAAATTTTATGATATATACTTTTATTAAATATTAAATAGCTATGCGTCATTAATCAAAGGATAAAGCAGGATTAATTCTTAATTTTCCAATGAATATTTTTGACTAAATATTCCAGTATATATGTATATACAACTTATTTCGTACAATTCATACAGTTACAAAATTTTCTAGTAGGTAATATTTAGAAATTATTATTTGTAAGATAAAAATTTCCAATTAGCTGTAAAATCGCCGATAATGCGAAAACTTGGAAATTCCTGCGAAAATTTGAAAAAAAAAAAACATTCAACTGAAGAAAGAGATAAAACACGGGTTAAAACTAATTCACAGTACAATAAAAGTGGAGAAGAGAAATGGGAAACATCGAGATAACGTTCACGAGACAAACGAGAAAGGCGCGTCGAATTATGGATAGGCGAAAGGAACAACGAACGAGACGTAGAGAGAGAATGAGAAAGCGAGTCTGCGGCGTAAAATCCTCGCGAAGCCCTCGGATATCCGTCGGCTCCTTCACGGAATTTATTTTTAATGAAGTGGCGCTTTCGCACGCGCGCTGGTCCTCGCAAGATTTTCGGGAAACTTGCCACGAATCCTCAACGGCAACGTTCCTCCTCGAACTATTCTCTGTCCCTTTCCTTCTAATAAGAAGACACGGGGGAGCAAAACAAGGGTGGTAAAGCAAGGTTAAGAAAGAGGATCGGCCGAGGAACACAACGGTGAACGTAAGGGTAGCCTCCATGCTTTTCCCCTTTTTCGGGAAGTCCCTTTTCCAGGAACACAAGACAACGCGCGTGCATGGCCAGGATAGTTTCGCGAGTTTCGAGAGGTCGTAGGTGTGCGATACGTCGGGAAACGGAGTCGGAGGGATGGTGGATAATATAATGATGGCGTCGGCTGGGCGAGGAGGGGCGGGGCTACGAGGGGATCAATATTATCCTTCTCCACCTCCACCTCCGTTTCCTCGTCTATGCGTCTCTCTTTCGCTCTCACTCTCTCTTTCACTCTCTGTCTCTCCCTGTCTCTCTACACCCACGACTAACCTTCCCTCAGACTCCCCCTCGAGTTTCCCCTCCGGCGCGGCCACCATCGCCATCTCCACCCTACGAATGTCAGGTTTCTCTCCCTTCTACCGTCTCCTCTACAGCCTCCTCCTTTAGCTCGTCCTTCGGTTTCTCTCTCCTTCCTCCTTCATCTCGTAAAGGATGCGAACTCGTACGAATTCACGCGAACGTTTCGCACGGAATGAACGAGATCGTTAATCTAGACGTAGAAAAACGTAAAGAAATTGCACGCTAGGTCGAGAGATTTATATTTTTGGTGTTTACGTGTCGCAAATGGTACTTAAAAATTTCTTACACGTTATAACATGCTAATGTGGAGTGAAAGAATGTTATATAGGCTCTTATATTATAATTTGTACTTGAATATAATTTATTATCGATAAGGCTTGTCAATCCAGATTTATGTATATGTATAGATTTGTGGCGAATGCGGCCATTTGCTTTCGACTCTGACAGTCGATATTCACTATAATTTTTGTTCTAAAATATACGATATGTACATACATGAAGGCTATTCTGAGGCTACTGATCTATTTGACAAAAAATATTTTACGGAAAGAGACGGGAAGTAGCTATTTATTTTATATAAATTTTATATAAGTCGAAAGGTGAACACAATAGATATAAATTGGTATTTTAAAAGTGAATTTTATCAATAAACAGCAATTTCAAGCTTCGAGAATTTAATTGTAAATTTATTGCGGGCGTATTTGTAAACAACGCTATAAATTGGTGCTATAAAACGATGCCTCGGTCCGATAGGATATCGTTTGAAAACCGTTCCGCTTAAATAGGCCTTACTCAAGAGCCGGGCTCCAGTAAGACTCTCGGCTGTAAGACTCTCTTGACCGAGGAACTAACGGCGCAGCGTGGCGCGCAACTTCTGAGCGCAATGGAACAAATCGCGGTTACCCGGAAAGCCCGGAGCCCGATGTTAAGTCACGGGATTACCGCGGACGGGCCGGTGCGGTGTTCGAGGGTGTCTATGTAGCACGTAGACGTATGTGCGGCGCGGAAGACGACTGTAGGAGGGAAGAGCGACGCCGACGATGGAATGGGACAGGACAGGAGGGGCCGTAGGGGGTGTGATTGATGAGGCATCCCCGGTCACGGTCTCATTACATTTATATAAGCTTTCGTAGATTGAGCCGAACGTGCGCGCGACCGGGAGGAAGAAAGAGAGCGAATGGAGGCTTACACGGTGGCGAGGGGTCGTGATTTGATGAGATTTTATTGCCCGAATGATGTGACGCGACCATTGTTCTCCGAGTTGGTTGCCAGGCGGAAAACAATGGATTCGATTTATCGCGTCAACTGGACTACCCCCGAAATCGTACACGTCGACGTTTCCAACGTCATCGAGAATCGATCCGAAGCACTTTAATAACATATAATTTTTAGCTCATTAAAAATTACCAATAACTGCGGCAAACGCGCAGCTTTGCGTGAAAACAGATTTTATGTATCGCAGCTCGTTGCGTCAATATTTTGTGGATATTCGTCAAATTGGATTGGAAATAGCTATTAATGAGATTAACATAATATACCGATTAATTATGTCATAAATTATTATTGGAATGCGATACGCGTTGTTGATATATTTATGTCACAAACGCGATTCCTCTCACGATTCGCAGATCATTTGGTCAATAGCTGATGGAATCCAGTCAAACGATAGAGTTTTCACTCGAGTTTCGAGCGTACGTTTCGTTGACGAGTTTATGAATCAGCAGCATTAAGATTCTCCTGGTCATTCCAGATGGCTTCAGTCGAGATTTCGCGACGCTGTTAAACTTTATGGGTGCGGCATCTTGTGTGTACACGGTGCGCCTTTGCGCGAGAGAGTTTATTGATTCTCGAGTCGCGGCATCTTTCGCCCGCCGTACCATTCTGTCCTATCGAATTTACTCCCTCCTGGCTTATCGTCGTCGCCCGTAGTGTCGTGGCTACCGGGCCGCTTCGTAAAATCCAATGATGTTTCTCGTGCAGCTTACCGATGCGGAAAAAATACGCATCTATACGTAAATCTTCCGCGAGGATAGATCAAAGATTAACCATTCTTTATCGGCAAAAAAACGATAATATTATATTGATATCGCACCAACTGTGATATTAATGACAACAGGAATATATAATATAATAAAAACAATTGTTTCTTAAAGAAAATCGTTATAAAGTTATGTAAGTTAATTTATTAAAGCAAGAATTTATTAAAAAATTCCAACTATGTTTTATATATCTATCCGCCGTTATCGTCTCATTAAAATTATTCCGTTCGGTTATACAATGAAAATTACTAGCAAATTTGGACTGTTACGCGACGTTCCGAGAATAATCGTCGAGAGGAAGGAACATTATTCTTCATTAGCTAGTCTTCCGCTCCCACTTTCAATGACCCGTCGCGCCTCTTAGCGTTTCCACGGCGTGATCGTAAGGCCATCCATCTTACGGAGTATTCCGCCGACCTCCTTCAACATTGCTTCGCTTAGTATCCTTCCTTCCTTTCTTCCTATCTTGCTCCCCCTCGGCTACCATCTCCTCGTCGAATACTTACGCCACGACCCTTCGTATTTCGCATTTTCCCGCCCCCTTGCCTTACAGTTACGCGAGAGCGACGTGTATCTGAGCGCAACCACCCGTATAATTGTTCGGGGGTGAGCAGGGACGCAGGCGGGCGTCGTCGTCAAGAAAGAGAGACGACATAATCGAAGGACGTCGGGTAGGTAGGTAGGTTTGAAGGGCGAGAGAGCGAAGGGATGGGGGGGAGAGTGAAAACGGCTGACGAAGTTCGCCGTAGTATCGAGCGTGGGAGAAGGGCCGCCTTGAATTAACGCCGTCATATTTCAGGATGGAGGAGCTCGCCGGGGTTTTCTTGCTATTTGTCTCGAGATTCACCTACCGTCTGCCACGGAGCGGAACCGCCGCCCGTTGCTTTCTTCGTTGCGTTCGTGACTAATAACCTGTGTTGTGCGAACGCTCGCGAAATCTGGCGAAACACTACACGCATTGTTGTGCCTTCCCTCCTCTTCTCAATATACGAGCTATACATATACGTTAAAAACGAAATCTGGAGGGTATATAGCATTTGTATATCACAAAAGAATCACAGGGTCTCTTTTTTAAAATGCTGGTTATTCTAAAAATAGAAATAGGGAATATCGAAGAAAAGATATAACCGATATTCTTTTATTAAATTTCTCAAATAATATTCTATATATGTATTGTAGTTAATAGACACATTTTTCTCGCAACGCTCCGTTTTTCTGTTTCTAGGTCTGGTTCAAGAATAGGCGGGCGAAATGGCGGAAGAAGGAGCGTAACGCGATGAACGCCGCCGCGCAGGCCGCGGCGGATTTCAAGTCGGGCTTCAGTACAGCCAGCCTGAACGGTTTTATCGCCCAACCGTTCCCAGACCCCGACACCCTCTACAGCTCGTATAGCACGTACAACAATTGGGCCAAAGTGCCGTCGCCTTTGAGCGGCAAGAGTTTTCCCTGGATGAATACTCTGGGCTCAGTCGTGCCTGCAGCATCGCATCATCACCATCACGCTCAGGTCAGCCCAGTGAATCCCTTTAACGCCGCAGCGACGTCGGTCGCGGGCAGCCACGTGAGCGGCATGTCGGTTTCGGTCGGCCAGGCGGCCACGTCCATGTTACCGGGCATGGGTTCCGGTCTCGGTGTCGCGAGCTCGCCGGTCGCCGCGTCCGGCGCGGCGTGTCCGTACGCGGCGCCGGCGGCGCCGCATCATCCATATGGACCGCCGGTTTATACGCCCCACCATCGATCGCCCGAATCCTGCACGGTGATGACATCGAGTAGCATCGCTTCGCTACGAATGAAAGCGAAACAGCACAGCAGCGGTTACGGCGGCAGTGGCGGTGGTTCTTTCGCAGGCGGTACCACGGGCGGTACCACGGCCGGAAGTATAAGTCCCGTAAGCTCGAGAGCGTCCTCCGTTGGTGGTGGTGGCGGCAGTTTGAGCGCCTGTCAGTACGCGTTGACAACAGCGTCCGGAGCGAACCCTCACTCCCCGGGTGGTCCCGAGGCGCACGCCACCGCCAGGGCCCAAGTCTGAGGTGAAGCGGGGGCTACGTCTAGCCCCCATCATCACAACGTAGCGAATCCGAATTCCGGGAGTTCCCTCAGCGGCGGCGGTAATCAAGTGGTACCGCCGTCTGCCTCTGCGGCGGCCACGGTGTCAGGTCAGCCGAGCGACAATCAGCTCAGATCGCAAGAGTGACCCAGGCCTAGGTCCGCCGCCTCGCCGACGCTATCGTCGACGCCCTCGTCGACGACCTCGCATCCGCATTATCTCATGTACGATGAGGACGGGGCCGCGGCGGACCAAAAAATGGAAGTGGACGAGCGAGGTGTTATCGAGACAAGTAACATGGTGAATCCTGAACAGGTTGTAGCTGCCACCGCCGGTGGTATTGGCGTGGGAGTTGGTATCGGTGTAGGGGGACCGGGTACGGCCACTGGAAGTGGTACCGGACTGACTGGTTACTGGCAACATGCGACTACCGCTACCGGCTACTGGCCATCGTTATTCGACTGTTGGACGACGCCGCCGATCGCGTCCGGTTCGCAGACGCTGTCTCTGCCGCGGGATGACGATTGAGGCCAGTAGAATTTTATTGACCACTCACGTTGGCGTTGTCCTAATTCCCCCAATTTATCGCGATATCTCGTTTCGTTTCATTAAAATGTTTGATATCTTAGCGAATATAACTCGGAAATACCAGATTTATATCTCTGCCGAGAACCAAACGGAAATAATTTAGTTGTAGTATATTAAAAAATATATGTAACCAAAACGACTTCTTCACATGCCTTTATAGAACTTATAAAGGTACAAAATTATTTAAATTGTGTTAATCAGTAATCGATTGAAATTGAACATGTAATGCAAATTTTGTCGTAGAATTAGAAATATTTGGTTTTTACAAATTTTGAATTTCACTGACAACTAATAATCTTCGATTTTGGGATCTTCGCGAAAATTGAGGGTAAGGAAAAAGGGTAAAGAACTAGTGTCTATCACGATGAAAGAATTGACAGAACTTACAGTTGAAAATATTTGATTACATTGTAAATAACGATTATGCGAACAATTGACTACGTCGGGCACGATCGGCAAACTATAAGTTCAGTGAGTTCGGTGAAATCGCATTTATTCCTCGAGACAGATAACAGTTAATGGAGTACAAAAGTTAAACTTTCGCCGCGATAAAAAGTATGTTTAATCTCCCCACCCCTCATTTTCCTTTTAGGAATTTATTTTGACAAATATATTTATTTGTTCGAATACGATCCTGAATATGCATCGCGATAACAAAATAATATTATTTCGCTGAAAGAAACGAGAAGCATATTTCTTCGTGTGATGTAAATGCGCTAATTGTATGAAGCATGTTTTATTTAATAATTTTTTTTTTCGATACGATATAAAATGTGGGGTGGGGTTAATTTCTAAGAACGACGGCGCTAATAAAGATCCCGTGCGGATCACGTACTCACTATTCTGTAGATATATGTATAGTAGAACGCCGGCTCTTTATGCCGAGCGTAACTGTATACCAAAAAATTGTTACATTGTAATGACGATAATAACGATTATTCAGCAGAATATTAAAATATTATAGGCTGTAAGTAAACGGATTTATGCGTTGTACAGTGTATGGAACAAAGAGCATTCGATTAGGCGTACGTTATAAATCTGAATTAGTATTGTCGAATAATTACTAAAACAATATTCACAGTATCCTCGCGCGGCGCGTACAATTGGATTTTTCAAGTCCATCGATTTCTCTTTCTCTTCGTACTCTCTTATCGTTCCAACGACGGTGTTTATCTTATACGTATATACCCTTGATTGTGTAACTAGAGAGGCGTTAACATAACCAACGAAAATGTCCTATTTTTATAAGTAGCTTATTATTTGATAGACCACGCGTTGTGAGAAAACAAAACCAAAGTTAAACCCAAAAAATATCACGTATGTATAGTAATTATGCCGCGCGTCGAGGCCACGGAGATAATTGTATAAATTATTACGCATAACGGGGGAGTGTGGTGGTATGTCGGGGAGATTTTGACGGGGTGAAACGCGACGATGAGACACGAGGCGAACCGATCGACTTCGGAAGTCGACAGCGAGCGGCCGATATCGCCATAGAGCTCGAAGGCATAGTCATGTAAGATAGGCGTATAAGAAACGACCGCTATTTTGTATGAATCCCAATGTCGTACAAATGTTCGTCGTAATCACATATCCCAGTCCCTGCGGTGAGTGATTCGTAACGTCACGCAGAATGTTCTTCATTCCCGTTTGTCACCTCACTCGCTACGTGTAAACGTTCCTACTGGGCGATATTGAGCGCCGTAAAAGGCCCCGTTTGTAATCTAGTCACAATAAAAACCAATTCTATTCTAAAGCAACGCCTCGGAAACTATATCCCCTACCCGCGCGAGAATTCGCCGATAAGATTACGATTTTTATTCCGTGTGTCGACTCTTTTATAAACTATAGCTATTTCTTGATTATTTTAAGATTGGTCTCTTTACATTTAGTTAGTAAATGTCTCATAAAGTTAGATAAAAATTGTTATGTTCGCATCGAAGGTCAAAGCAGAGGTATGGAAATACATTTCTCTAATGCTTCGCGTGTTGTCATATTACGGAATAGGAGGCTTCATTTCAAATGGGGAGATGTTGGGCAATGAATGCCGATACATGATCGTGCTATTTATAGGTAGTTAGTTATGCGCCCCTCGGACATTGAGGGAGCATCGATAACCTACGCGGAGTTCACATGCATGCCGAGCGTGTAACGTATTGCATTACGGTGGTCGGGACGTGGCGATAAATTATGCACCCTCGGCTGGCACGCGAGGGTCGATCGTACGCTACGCTGGCTCCCAACCACCCTCATGTGCTAAACTAAACTAAACGTATATTACAATGATCGTGGCGCCGTTAATGGCGTAGCGCAGTTATAAGATGTTGCACAACCCGTATGTTTCCCTATTATGTGCTATATCGCGTACGACAGTCGCACATTAAGAAACCCGCCGGCTTTATTACGATCCAATGAATAGTAACAAAAATTTATGCGTTAATTATATTAATTAAATTGATTATTATTTAATATAATTTATATTATTGCCACGATATATTAGATATGGTATTACTTATTGTCGTCAGTTTTATAGTTATATACGTATATAATTAAAATACGTTATCGGTATTTTTTTTCAAGATCTCGGTAAGATCTCATCGCGCTGCTTAAAATTCCTCTTAATTGTATAAGTCCAATGTACAAAGAGCGTTTTATCTCTCCGCCAATTTATCTTCTTCCGTAATCTTATCACTCGTACGGCGCACGACACTTTCCTCAAAAATCTCCGAGCGTACTCCTTTAAAACTTCGTTATATCATTTATTGCCAGGAAGATTTCATAAAGAGCTTTTTTTCTTTATATATATATGTATATACTTTTCCAATATTTGAATGATATATTAATAAAAAATCATTTTCTCTCGACCATATACTTCTATTTCTGATTTTACGTTAAAAGAGAGAATATAACTTTGTCGCGTACATTTAATTAAATTATCGGGCGCGGTATCGGTTTGGTATTTCGATGAAATTTTTGACCGCGTGACACTACACACACATCTCGTGAAAAGAAATGAAAAGGGGCGTCTTCTCTCTACCAGGCGTCCTACTTTTTTCTCGCCTCGTTCCGTAACAACGAGGCTATCCCGCCTCTTCACCGGTCTCCAATTCAGAGCAGGTAATTCGGTTCTCGTCCGCCTCCGTGCATCCCCGACCGAACATTTGAATACGGACGAGCTCCAGCGAGACGTGGCAGGAAAACGAGAGACGGGAGAGATGGGAAGAGATGGAACGAAGTAGGCTAGGATAGGGTGGGCCGCCCAACCCTGCCATCCACACGTTTCCCCGACGAAATGACCTTCGCCAGTAAAAAGACGTGCCGGGACCGTCATCGTCTTCGTCGGCTTACGAACAGTCACCGTAACTCCCGAAACTTCTCTCGACGGAGTGAAAGCGCGTGGACGACGCGGGACGAGGTGGAGGAAGCGGAGGGTTTGTGGACCGTCACGGCGGGACGAATCGCGAGAGGGCGAAATACGCAAAGACGCAGACGGGCCCGTTGAGATTCGAGGATTTACCCGCGAAATAAAATCCGATACAGCCTCGTGAATATGTTGTTCTTGCTCACGACGCGCTTGCTCTCCCATGGGCGGGCGCGATCTTTTCCTCTGCGCCGCGCCGAGACACCGAGCCGCTATACGACATACGTACCCTCGACTCGGGCAGACAAATATTGCGGATCGGCACGTCACCGTAATTCCCCTCGACATTCTTACGATTACGGAATTACGCCAGATTTGCGATAACCTATTGATATCAGTTTAAGATCCGTGATTCGATAGGTCATGTCAAGAAATATGAAACAAATGCTTTTAGCAGAAGCAAAAATGCCTTTAAGATACAAGTACCTCGACAATAGCAATTTTTTTATAAATAGATTTCTGTTCTTGTTCTTTGTGTGACAATTATATTTCTATGATTATTTCCCAAGGATTAACGTCGATACATCTCGGTTATTAGTTGAAACGAGCGTTTTACCGAGACTCGTCACCTTTCACGTTTATACGTGCCGTAAAGTTTGCGCGGATCACGCGCTCAAAATATCAGGCGTCTGAGTAAGATAAAATGGCAATTAACATTAACTTGAGCAACGTGTCTCGCGAAGGGTAATAAAGATACCGGGCTGCGTATCTGCGCCATCATCGCAACCTTATCTCACGCATTGGCGTAACCAACATATTTGGCAGGTTTTACAAGAACTCCGCACCTTCGTTATTATCTCGTGTCGTCAACTCATGTAACCAAGGTCAGTAATTCATCCAAAGTAAGAAGCAATATTGGTAAAAAAATATTAACGACATTACAATGCTAATAATCATCGTTAAATACCGACTTTTAAAATTCTGAACAACTTGCTTCTGTCTTTATTTATCAAAAAGAATATTTTTCACCGATTTTTTCATGTTTAAATATGACCGACGTTAATCGTATATAAAATGTTGAATTTTAAATGTAATTCCTGCATGACGTTATTCTCTTCCGCTTCTCTGTACTTATTGTAGTCCATTGTGCAAACTATTGCACGCATACTATATTGTGCATATACCATCTAGAGTGGATCTCAGGTATGGTGTTATTTATTGCCGGTACGCGAGCTATCGCCCGTAGTGCCGTCGGCTCGAATCAAGCGACCCGTTCTCGAGTTCAACTTACTTTCAAAGTTGCTTCGACTGGCTCGTTCTTGTACCGAGAAACTCATTAGTGCGAAAATAAATGTGTTCTGTATTCTAGTAAATCGGATGGACAAGTTTTATATGAAAGACTACAATAAGTACGACTGATGTTTGTTATAAAATCGTTATATTCAATTTTTAAAATGTTAGTTCTTGCAAAATGCCTTTTTATATCGTGAATATTTTAAATTAGTGAATTTTCTTTTATTATATTTTTGTTGAAACTTGAAAATTATTTTATCGCGGACAAATAAGAACAATGAATATGTATAAAAGACCATAACTATCATTTAAAAATTAAACAAAATTTGTTTTGAATCAGCACTTTGATAAATTATTTTTTCGCTCTGTTTTAAGTGCTGTAACATCTGGAAGCCGACGTCGATCGGTCCATTTGGCGTTGATTGTTTTCGCGCATAGCAATCAGTAAGAGTGCGAAACGTTGTACTTACGTATGCACGCTGCCATAAAATCGAACTGTACTCGCATTTTCTCTCGAACGAAACTCTCGAGCGGCCCGACACCTCAAGTGATGAAATGAATACGACACGTTTCATCTGTAGAAAATAATAGGTCCTTTTTCATTACTAAATTTAAACAGTATAAATAAATTATATTAATCATAATATTTGAAATTCTAACACGGTAATAGCGATAAAAATTACAATTATGAGACACATTTATTAATTAATTAATTTAATTTAAAAAGAATTTGTAAAGAGATGTGAAAAAGATTTTTTATTAGTCTGAAAATTTCACGAGTTAAGAGACATTCAAAGCTAAGAGAAGATTTCTTACTTTTTTAAAAAAGAATATATTTTAGTTTTTTTTTTAAGAATATATATGCGAGTTTTACTATCAGTTTTGTAACCAATGTTTGTTTTAAGAATAAGAAGAACGCGCTCTGATTATTAAAAATGTTTTTCTATGCAAACTGAAAGTACATTGTCAAAATGCGTTTGTGGTTACGTTAACGGTTCGGATCGCCGGTAAGTGTTGTAGCACGCCTATAAAGTTGGTACGTCGCGGAGACCATGCATAGATGCATATAAGGATCAGCGAGGGTACTACATAATGCATCACCGCGATTCTCTCCTACCCCCATTGTGTGCGTGTGTGTCTATCCGGCGTATACGCCGCGGCATCGACTAACGTGTTTCAAATGGAGCCCTTTGTGGCTGCGGCGTCGGCGTCGAGATTGAATATAAACGCGGGAATAAGAAGCCATTTTATCACGCTTCCCGTTGAGCTTTTACTCTAGTGAAATTGAGGGCTTAGGGCGGGGGCTTAGAGAATTGGGAGAATTCTTCCTCGGCTTCGTTTGCCGCGAAAATGAAATGACGTTGCTTCGTCGGGGAGAGAACCGCTCCGCGTTTCTGCCCACGTTTAATTCTTATGGTAATCGTTAGCCACGCGCCTTCCGAATATTCTAGCTCAGCCCGACGTTACTTCGGTAAAAGCGAAGCGTTTTGCGAATCTCATGGAAATAAGCGCACGTTGAAATTTGCTGGTGCTTAACGAAGAAACGCTCTTAAAATCTGGAGGACAAACCGTGTTGATCTGGGGACAAATCGAATTGAATTATATTACTTTCGCGGATGGTGAATCTCGAACCATTCCTCAGAGTATTCTTTGTTAATCTTTAATTATAAATCTTATTCAAATAATTTGGGAAACGTGGATCATTTCGAAACGTCTGACATTTCGTTCGTAAATTATATATTTTACTGTGTACCGAGTGTTAAATCGAAATTCCGTAACACAAGTCCCGTGATGTCCTCGGTAGCGACGCAGGAGAAAAGGTCGAGTGTCAGGATAAAAAGAACGCGCATTCGACGAGCACGCACAAAACGGTGTCGTTAAGCGCGACTGACGCATCATGATTCAACGTTCTGTCGTGGAAGAGGATTCGAAACGGAGAGCCTGCACCTGCAGGGCACTTTGAAGTAAGGTAGGTAATCCCTGCTCGCACGACGGCGACTAAGCCTCCATGATTTAGAAGCTCTTGGAGTATTTTAAGAGTCCCCTTTGCTCTGCCACCCCCGAAAACAGCCGCTCGTATGAGCGCGTTCCGGCTTGTGTTTAGAAATGCAACACTGTCCACCGTTGTCTTGACTTGGCTAATCTTCCCATAGTTATGCTATCACTTTGTCGCGTTCTCAGTATCTGTATGTTATGTCTTAATCTCTGACACGCGCGAGAGGATAAGTTGCCATTCCAAAAACGAAAGTCGTTTCAAAAGTCAAATTTTAACTTTTCAGCAATGTCGACTTATAAATAAAAATTAAGTTCACACGTTTGTTGTATTCGTATTTCTAAAACAAATTCAAGTTATAGAAAAGAATAACAAAACCACCTAATTTTATATTTGTAAAGGTAATCATAAACCCTGACAATATCTGTACATAAAATATCATGAGAAATTGCATTATTTATTTAATTACATAAATATATTTTTAAAAACTCATATGTGTCCAATGAAAATAGAGTATATAAAAAGTAAGTAGTTAATATAATAATTTTTCAAAGTCGGAAAACACAAAACATAATTATTTAATCCATAATCTTTGCAGGCACACAAGACGAAGTAAAATGTGTGCAATTATTATTATCATGTTAATTAATATTTATACATAACGAAATCGATCATCATCTCTTTACTTTGATTTGTTCGAGAGAGAACAGCGATGAATAAAGGTAAAATTACTTTATGGAAGAGCAATAATAAAATTTACTCGCCAAGCGAGCGTGAAGCCGGGAGCAAACGATTCTGGAAGCGTGTATGCCAAAACCAACTCGTCGTGGAAGGCAGCTCGGGTAAAGAAAAACGAAGAGGGTTGCCGGGATATCGTGAGAGAGAAACGAGGGAAACCTTGGCCATCCTCTGGCAATGGCCCTCTTCAGCGACGTACCTCGAGAGCAGGCTAACCTCCTGGGCTACCACCTTTTCCAACCTAGCAACTACCCTCCGCCCTTCCCTTTTCTCGCTCGTTGAATCTAATTACATCCGCCAAGACCTACCCGCCCCACAGAGTGAGCGGAAACTTACGGGGAGTACGGGAGAGACGGAAGGAGGGACCAGGAAGACCAGAGCGAGGGAGAAAGAGATTGGACCCAGGAGATAGGGAGTAATGGAGAGAGAAAGCAGAGGGAGAACGAGAAACAGAGAGAGAGAGAGAGAGAGAGAAGCGAAGAGAGGGTGAGCGTAGAGAAGCAGAGCGTTGCCAGGCGACGGGAGCCATCTTGGAGGGTTGCAGCCACTAATGGCCTAATGAATTTAATGGAGGCTCCCCGATATAGAGTAGCAGGAGAACCAAGGTGGAGAATAACGGAGGCGAAAGAAGAGAAAAGGAAGAGACTGAGTTTAGAAAGAGAAGAGTGCAAGTCGCCGTCGTCGTCGTCATCGTTGTCCCCGTCGTCGTCGACACTCCTCGCGCTTCTAATTCTCCCCGGTGTCGGTGAACACCGAAACCAACGAACTCTTGGTGAAAGTCCAACGGAGAAACGTAGAGAAAAAAAAACGGTGGTGGAAAGACAGCAGGCAGGTAGGAAAAGAGAGGGGAAAGAAAATCGTCGGTTTTCCGGACTGCCGAGCGCGACGCGGGGGTGGTGCATTAACCGAGCGTAGCATTCGGAAAGCCGAGAATGGTCTACCTCTTGGATTTTCGCAATTAAGTAAAAAACGAGCGTCTGTCTGTCGCTTGTAGGAAAAAGCGACGACTTGTGCCGTGCCTTCTCGCAAAAATCGAGAATAACGAGTAGGATAACAATTAACAAATAGAAGAGATGAATAAAAAACAGCAGCTGTTATAAGTATATATTTTTCAAATGTAGAAGAGCAATTATTTCTAGTTATTACGAAATTTTGATTATATTACGAGTTGCAAACCATAATTATGCACATGTGTTTTGTACGGTCAAGTTATGGGTATCGGTTATATACTATCGAAGCTTGATTGAATTAATTATCGTCGCTGCATTGTCGACGTCTCTCACATATAATGTCGGCGAATGCTACCATAAGCCTGTTTCCTCGCAAGGCAACTCGAGAGATTCGAAAGATTGATCGCCGCGTGCCTCGCTCACGCGTGCGCGTGGTGCATCGCGATGCCGGCGGCATGAAGAGAGTAATTCCGCGTTAAAAAGAAGGAAAATATAGGTCGCGTTTATACGCGGCAACGACGCGAGTGTCGTTTGCCGGTACGTGCGTGGCGAACGATCCGAGAAGGCGAAAAAGTAATAACGGTTACAGGTGGCTTTTAAACCCGTCTCTCGATCCACCCGGCCTCCGCTCGCGAAAAGGATGAGGGAGGGAAAGAGTTAACTTTATTAATTATTTTTAATTTTATCCGGCCTTCCTTCCACTTTGACATCAATAAGCGAGAAGATGGACAAATTAGGAGATGCGACCACGGCTGAATTACTATTGACGAACAAACCCCTCGCGCACGCGCGCGAATTCTCTTTTAGTCTGCGAAATTAACAGAAGTAAACGAACTTCTAAGATTCTAGATTCAACCGCGAGAATACTATCTGACGCATTTATTGCCACTAAACAGTATAACGTTTTCGTCGGATTTCTCGCTTTGACATAAGATTGCATGCGTTAGAAAATAATTTCTGATAAGATTGCGTATGTGATATGAAAAATGTATGCCGGAATTGCAAGAACTATTCGTTTAATTATCCTATCGCAGTAGGATTTAATGCAGTAAAAAAAAATAAGCGCAAGATTTTCGGTAGATTTTAATTTTGTTGTTTTCAAAAATATCGCAGAAATATTTTTTACCAATTTTTGCATAAATTTTTACGTTCAGTTATTTTACATTCAATTTGGCACACATGTAAAAAAAACTTAACTTCTATTAGAAATAAAGCAGTTTAAAGTACTAGAATGAGTTATATAATCAAAAATATTATTTCGATACGCATGTGTATTAACAGCATACAATATGAATTATATGCTAATAAATTAATAAGAAAATCAGGCAGAAATATTATTTAAAAAATTCGCAATATTTGATTACTTCAGAATAATACCAAAAATATATATACATATATCTTATGTTTAATACAAGTAAATTGTAGCAAAAATGGCAATGCATATATATGTAACAGTGACATCCCGCTAACGGTAAAATCAATAAGACATCGGGCTTCATTTAACAATGAAGACACGCAGAAAACGGCGTGCTATAAGTGCTGCGTAAACACTGCGCCAACGTAATTGAAGCGGTACGGAAAAAAAGCGCGGCGATTCTCGTCGTTCTTCTATCTATGTCGACGTGGCGTAGGTTACAACTGTACGTTATATATGGTTTCCTATCTTTACAATAATCTCATATCGTATGCGCCAGTTATCAGTGTGCAAACAACCCTTTCGAGGGGACCACGCGCGCACGTGTTTCACTCGAGATTTATCTGATTCGTGCTGTATATGCGCGTATATGCGTGAGCCTCGTCTCTATTGCCGCTTCGCTCGCTCGTACGTTGCAACCACGATCTTGTGAGCTCAATCAGCGTAATTGTGATACGGGAGTAAATTATGATATTGAAGTGTCTCGTCCGGTTTTAATCTCAGTCTTTCAATAAGAAATATGAAATCGTTAGAAAATTACCAAAGATAAAATAATTATTTGTTCAGTCTATAAAAAGTAACGATTATACCCGATTATACATTAACCGAAAATCGATAAAGAATGTCGATCACTAATAAGATATATTTATCATATATTTACAAAAATATCGATAGCTTAATGTAAAAAAATTGCGATTAAAATTGCAATCAAAAAACTAATAATTTTTGCGTTATTATTATGCCACCTATTATAAATTTAAATTAGAGAACAAATTAAATATTCAATTTCAAAAATGCAGTGCAAAATTCAATTACATAAAAAAGTAGACTCGATATTCGACTCGGTCATATCAAGTATCATTTTCGAACCGCTGCAAAATGAATCAGATAAAAATAAGACGCGTCACCGAGACCGAGGAAAATCGGTCGACGCGTTCGCCGAGTTAGGAATGAATGAAAGAGTCGGTGGCCCAGGGAAAATAGGGCGACGGGAGGTCCTAACCTCGAGCAGATGAGACAGAATTGAATGGACGTCACGAAGGTACGGGATAAGGTGGCGAGCGGAAGAAAGAGAACGGGAGAGACGAGAAAAGGTGGAAAATGTGATAGAAGTAAAATCAAGAACGAGAGAGGAGGAGAGGGCAAATGAGCAGACAACGAAAGAGAGACAGAGAGAGAGAGAGGGAGAGGGAGACGAGAAAGGACCACGGGGAATACACGGGCGATGAGACGAGACCGGATGAGATGAGATGATAGTGTTGCATGTAGCGCGTGCGCGTACCGACTCAATAAACATCCGTGGAAGCCTCGGTAAGACTCGGGCCGCGCTCTGGATTACCGGTGCTACTTTCCTTTATTTTCCCGGACGCAATGCCCACACCCCTTTCACTCTCTTTTCCTTCCTACGTCCTTCTCGTTTATCCCTGTCGTTTCCGTCGCGTTACTTCCCTTTCACGCGATTCTTCTTTACCCGCCCGTCATCCGTTCTCCGTTTCTCTCTTTTACCCGCACGCCATGTTGCTATTTTTCTCTCCCGCTCACACACGCCATTGTCCTTTTCGACCTCTTTCTCCATTTCGTTCTTGACCCGCCTCCACCCACCCGATTCCCTTTAGTGGAACAGATGGAGACTCGTCACTCTCGAACTGTCTCCCTGCTTCGAATTGTTATTCTCTCGGACGAAATGGAAACTCCCGGTATCCTATTCCCGGCTCCCGTACACTCGCGAAACTGAGCTTCCGGATAATCCACTGATTTGTCCCGTAATCACGAGCCACCGGCCGTCGTCAATTTGATGCCACAGTACTCGACGAATCGCAAGTCGTCCGTTTCAAACCGCAACATCGAACCGTTAAATGAGTTAGATATTTATATGAAACAGAGGGCCGTTATTATATCTGCTATATAACAATTTCACATCATAGAGCTTTTAGAAACTATTTCATGAACACGACTTTGACGATTCCCTAGCAAATTCGGAGCTATCATATGAAGAGTATAAAATATAAGCCCATTATTTGTACATTTATTTTATATAAATTAGAATATCGCAAAGTCAAGATAAATTTTACGAACTAAAGATTTCCGCTATTCCTATTCTGAACGCATTGCTGCAATCTCTTAATATTCAACATTGAATCTTCATTAAAACTTCAACTTGGTCAAGGAATCGGAAATTGAGATCGGTGGATTTGGGACACCTCGTTGAAGTCCGTGATATAAATATAAATCGGGGACAGTATATAGGGGCATACTATAGGCGAAGCGATTTCCCTTCGGGGCGTAAAGCCGATAATCGATGAATCGAACCGCGTTTAATCATTCTTTCGAGCAAACGAGCGAGCAAGCGAGCCCTGGGCGGTTTTTAGCGCGAGCGACGCCCGCCGCCGCGCCGCGCGCCGGGCGAAAGACAACGAAGAGTGCCGCCTAAAACCGATAATTGGCGACCGAGATTAACGTTTCTGTTGTCTCTGACGACGGAATAATGTGTACACTCGTACCGGCCCGGCTCGCTCGCTCGCTCTCTGCCATCGACTCCGCCGTGTGACTGCCATTAAAATCTCGGAAAGCAGCGAGAGCGAAGCACCAAGCGTAACGGCCGAGCCGAGAGCGAGAGCTCCCGGTAGATGGGTACATAAAACCGCTTTTACGGTGGAGAGATTAGCCGACGGATTTCAGCGCGATCGCGGGCGATTACGCGCCTTATAATATTTTAGTACTGACGATTAAAGGATTGGCTTCGCAGCTGATTCGCGGAACCTAATTCCGCGGAATCTTCTCGCGGTACTTCCGAAGCGCCGAGTGACCGAGAACGGCAGAATGTTTTTCTATTTGGATAATTCGAATACAAATAAAATGTTTAATCAACACGTTGACAACGAGATACCTATTATGTGAAAATGTGATAAATGTTTGATTTAAAATTTAAATGATTATATCACGCGGCGCGTATTGTGTCAAGCAGATTAATATATTACTGTGATTTTCTTTATTAAATTATATTTTTCTGCATAGAAAGACATAAATCTTGATGCTGCCAATGAAGAAGATGACATCTTAAAATTACGTAAGTTTTCATAAGTAATATTTTATTAATAAGAAGGAGAAAGATGTATATAAGCGTGTTGTTTATATTATATACAAAAAAGACCGACTTTAGAGATTAATTATTTTAAAACTTAGATTATGTCTACTCACATAATTCCAATTCTATAAAGAGTTTGTTTTATCTTGGTTAAGGATTTTCGTTACTCCGTGTCGTTTAATTTTTGGCAATGCGCAAAGAAATACATGAAATAAGAACGACGCGAAAAATGATATACCCTGATAAGGTACGTCTTACGGGGATATCGCCGCTCTCGGCAGCTAATGAAAAGCGCGAGCGAAGGTGCTCGAATGCACGTAGCAAGGATGATGAGTGGCGAAGGACGAGGCGTAAAGGAGCGGAGGAATAGGAGGTACTCGAGGATGTGAAGTAGGGTGATTTTGCCGAGGCCTTCTAAGCGGCGGGATTAAGTGCTACGTAAATTCTACCGCGCGCTCCTTCTTTCTTGCATGGATAAAGAATCGCCGCCGCCTCGGTTAGACGCATCGTCGACGGAAGAAAAGTGAAAGTCGCTTCGCCGTGGACGCAAAAGGATTGCAGGAGGGATTACAGGAGTCTCGGTAAGACGGAAGGATACTCCGCAACGGGATCATTACTTTATCGTAATAAACAGGAACAGTTACCTTTAATTATCGGTAAAGTAACGATTACCGTTACTTTGTATTTTTTTTTCCCCCATAAAATCGATACGATTGTTTAGCAATCAATCGGGAATGACGTAAACTTAAACCGCAAATTATAGATTTTGAAAAACAGCGATTTGAAAAATTTTGTAATTTAAAAAAATTATTTGCACTGATTTGTTTGTTAGCGTACTACGCTTTTAAAAATCGTTACACAATTGTTCGTTTTTTTTTTTACTTTATAATCTTGTAAATTAATCTCACAGGATAAAATTTTTTAGTTACAAATTAAACCAAGAATTAAATAATTACAACTCAAATAAGAAATTTTGTATTATTATATCTATATCGCTCGAGTTTAATTGAGGAAATACTTTATTCCTATAAAATTATTTTCCAACTCTGCGTCAGAGTGATTGCTATATAAAATAATTTATTGCTGTATAAAAGAAAAACAATCAGAAATAGAGGAAATATCAACCGTATTGCCGAAGTATTGCCGTGAGGAATTAAATGAATTATTTCGGCTATTTCGAAGTTCTATTTCATGATTTCATGCATCAAGGATACAAGTAGGATTAACATCGGTGTAATGTCGCCGAGTTACATTTAGATACCATACGTTTGCAATAATGGTCCTTATGCTCATTCGTGAATAAATGAAACGCGACGTCTATAAGAAGGTCCTTTCTCGCATATTCGCAGCGTTGGAAACTCGGTGAATTTACACTGATATTTAATCTCGATTCCATATGTACCTTCATATCCGTATCCGGGAGTAATACGGAAATCACGGAGTAATACGTGATTTCAGACATATACATATTATAATTGCGATATTACGCGATTCTCGCGTATCGAATGTACGATGATATCAAAGTAGCGATCGAAATTGAAACTCCACGCTACGCAGCGGAGTGATTAACGCAAAACCTCAAAAAGCCGGTAATGGCGGAACGAGACTCCCCGTTCCGGCGAAACGCAACTTGCCGCGTCAGAAACGCACGCGAGTTGGATATATCACATTGCATATTTGTCACATACCTGATACGCGCTGCCGGGAATCCCGATTTCTGCGGTATTTCCGACCTTTCCGACGAATCTCTCGCGAACGATCAAGATAATTTTGCGGCGAACAGCGCGAGAAGTACGCGCGCGGTTTACGACTCGCACCCACCGCTCGCACGAACTGCCGTACGTTTGAATTCGTGAGGAGGGCGATGGCGCCATCTCGCGGCGAGATCGAAAGTTCATCGGCCTGTATCGGGTGAGTAGAATAGTCGGTTATTCTGGTATATCATATGAGTTAGAAGATTACAGATCGCGAAGGTAAATGTTCAATGGAACCTGCTCAATAGATAATAATATCTCTCTCTCTCTCTCTCTTTTTCTTGTTGCTAATTTAATAAATAATTAAAAATAATGATTAATGGAGCAATTATACGTACAAAATGATTGTGTACGTACAAATGGTTAGATATAAAGGAAGGAAAATGCTCTTATTTATAAATAAAATATTTATTTTTCTTATTTAACGATTTAGGGAACAACATTGTTTCAACGTTACAGTTATTAACACCTAACTGTTTATTTATATGCAATGATGTATATTGTGTAAGGACCGCTTTAGAACGCGGCATGCATGTTGGAATCAGTCAAGAATTTTAATATACGTATTGTGTGTTTGATATCGTTTGGTATGTAAGCCTCATTTCTGCGCACGAATTACAAAATATGTATATACCCCGGAAGTGTAATGGGAATTTGCAAAGTTATCTAATATCTCGACTTTGACCGCGTTGTAAAAGCGGCCATCAATGTCGTCAAGAGCGCTTTGATTAATCAATCGCCGATATCTCGTTAACATTACATCACAGATATCAGCAATTCTTCACCGGAAGCGATGGAAAGACTTACTTTTGCATCAGAAATGGAAACCCACGACCTGATATTTGTAATATCGTTCACAAAATAGTGAAACGACGATGGAAAGACACACTTTTGTGCCAGAGATAAAAACCCACGTCCCGATATTTCTCTAATATCGTTCACCAAAAAAAGTGTCACGAAAAACACTGAATTCATTATAGTCTATATATCGAACAGTATAAAATCCCCAGTCCTCTCCTTGGAACGTAATAAAAAAGAAACAGCTCTTATAGAAATATATTTCTAAAAACAAAGAGTCGCGTTGATTCCAGCAGGAAATGGTTACGAAATATTCATCCTCCGTGTTGTCGTTGTTAAAAATTTGTTCGTTTCTTTATGGATTTTAGTTGATTAAATGTTTGTAAATCTAAAAAATTTTTCAATCCGGGATTAAGTTGAAAGAACGCTTTTTTCTAGCGATACTAAAAATATTTAATATTAATTAGTTTTGTATTTAGTCCTGCTAGAATTAAAGATCAGAAAATAAAAAACATTTAGGATAAAACTAGCTGTCACGAAACAGATATAAATAGTGATATCAAATAAATATAAATAGAGCTGCGGAATGTCGTGGCTTATATACATCCACGGCGAGTCTCTTTCCATCCAGAACGTCGCATGTATTTCCTAAAGGTGTACGTGTCGCGACTATCGATGCGCGTAAACACGCAGTGGATTTTGTATCTCGCAAGACGTATTCTTCAAAACACTATAAAACGGCGGTTCCGCGGTCCACGACGACCAAGCACCCGTCTTCATCATGCAAGAGCAATCCATGGCGAGAACGGATTCTGCAACAAAATGTTTGCAATCCTAAATCGCAGATTCGTCTCTGTAATTCGGTAGTTTTAACTAAATCGTAATTAATCGTAATTAATAAATTAGAAATGTTTTGAAAAACTTTCCTGGCTGTGTATGCACACGTACAATATTTTTAACTTTTATGTTTTTTTTTATCAAAAAATAGATGGATGTTTAGAATTGTTGTCGCTCTGGCATTATACTTGAAACATCTTAGATATTTCTAGGCACAACCGACGATCATACAGCAACGGTCATATTTGATATTGCGAAAACGTAACATGATTTACATATCAGTGTCACCATCAGTCACAACTGGCGTAGAGTTACGACCATTATCACGCGTACCTGGCTGGTCGCCGGAATCCGTATGTCATAATGCCGCACTGCTCGGACATCCGTGATTCATTCTGTATTCCACGTAAAGCATTCCAGTGTTGTGCCAATAATAGAGGGCTAGCACGACCAACGCGTGCCACCATTGATGTGACGAGCCGACGTAGTCCACCCAGCCTATAGGAAACGTCGCATATTGTCAACGTTTATTCAACAACAATGTGCAATTATACCATTATTCAGTACTGAGTACAGTATGAAGCAAGGAACATCGTTATGGTAACGAGAGCGGTAATCGTCCACAATTACCTGGATAAAAACGTTCGGGTATCTTGAGCATATAGAACGCGAATGCTATCGCGTTAATAATGTACATTCCTATCACCCTCGGAATGAGCATTTTAACGATCGGGTTATCAAAGCCACCCATCGCAAAGGTCCAATGCAGCGTTGGCAGCACGCCATATATCGCCCAGCTCACGAATACGGCCAGCTTAACGTTGCTATTGATGTTCAGTCTCGGTATTTGCAGTATCATCGCGAAAATGAAGATCGCGAGCACGGTTATGAGGTAAAATCGCTGCAGCTCCTGTAAAAGATTCACGGATTCGAGACCGACTTGATTTATCGATCGCATTGACACGAGTATGCCGGAAAACGCTTTAATTATTTCTGTAAGCTCTCGAAACGCAAACTATCGCGTGTACATAAACACAAATATGAAAACTTTCTTCGTATAAGCTTCGTATGACGTATAGAGTCGCTGAAATTATAGCTAGAGAAATCGATGTTTTCTTCACCTTGTGACACCAAAAGGCATAGTAAACCCCCGACATATATATCGACAGCATGCTCAGGGCAATACCGAATAAGTCGAAGGATAGGAAGCACCAGTAATCTCTCTCGCTTCGGCACGAGAAGGTGTGATACACGGACGACAGGATCATGCATATCTGAAAACAGTTTCATTTATTTACTTTATTATATTTTAACAAGTCATGTGATATTGCACGCTGCCAAGTTTTTACAGATTTTAATACCTGAAAACAGAGAAGCAGCAAGGACACAATCAGTTTGTCGCCAAACGGCGCGTGAATGTTCAGTAGACAGAGATCATATAAGGTCAGACCAAAGAAGAGCATCCAGCCAAAGATGTGACTCCATATGTTCACGGTCTCGTTCGTCCACCAAAATATGCTGAAACACGCAATATTTTCGTGAAGAAGCGCACGCTGTCGGACTATACGTTTATTATCTCCGAGATATTCGTTTATCGCAAATGCGTTGAGGAATGTTAAAATCAACCTCTCGAGACATAGTTTGGTGGTCAGGGAGCCTCGATAGCCACGCCGTATGTAGGGATTGTGCTGAAGGAATTCAGGTGCCTCCTCGAACCGTAGCAAACGTCTCAGCTTTTCTTCTTCCTCTGGTGTAATTTCCTTCTTGGCTGTCGAATCGCCGCATATCTATTTCAAGACAGAAGGTCAAAACAAATTAAACGTATCCGAACACAAAAGTCTAAAAAAGAATAGTTAAAATTTTAGATATTTGCACGGTACTTTTTATATTTTTATGTTATCCGGATAAAGTATTCAATATTGCAAAAAAATCGTGAATCTTCTTTGTTAGTATATTAAAGACTAAACTGAGAAAAAACACTATTTAAACATTAAAGTATCGAATTTAATTTTAAAAAATATTAATTATATATAAATTTTAATATATTTTTTAAATTATTGATTATTCCACCTTTTTCTCTTTCTCTCTCTCTAATATATTCTAACATACTGATACGTTTTTTTGAAATAGTCATGTAAAAAAATTGCAGTCTTCTTGTATAACAGAATACAACTGAACGGGGAAAAAATGAAACTTTTGTTTCGTGCAAGTAACTGTTGAATCTAAACTTCAATCATAAGTGCATAAGTCACTTACATAAGAAGTCCGTGCAATGACGTTTTATTGCACTTGGAGTATTCTGAACAATACGAAGTGCTTTCATCGCTTTCGTTTGTTACATTCCTCAGCGATGTAAACTTGCCGCAGCAACAATGGAATGATGTGACTTTACGATGCGATGAATTCTCCTTTTTTAATTTGGTATAATTATTACTATTATTAGAAAGAGAAAACGTTGTCCATGTTAAAATTAAAGTTCTCGTGGCTTAAAAATTTCACCACTTTCAATTGTATCTTTATGATAATTAAAAACAATATATAATATTTAAAATAAATTAAGAAAAAGATTAATTAATCGCACAAAGAGTAAATTATAAAATATTCAACTTTCTAATATTAAAATATTTGTTGCAAGCTTTATTTCTATGTCTTACAAATATCTATTTGAAGTATAGTTTTATCCCTATAGTTTTGATGCCCGCAAGATAGAAAGTTATTTTCTATATGAAAGGGGATTGACAAGTGAATTCAATGGATGTAGATTGCGCTCCTAATGACTCGGAAAGAGCCTACACGAGACGAAGATGTAGACAAGAAGAGTTTCGTTCATACTAGCTATATCTTTCACAGATATGCGAATGCGGTAAGTAGGCCGCAACGGGACCTGCCTTTCATCCGAGTGTGTCAAGTTTACGCCATCCGTTTTCCTCTCGTGTCGTAAGTTTGCAGCTAGTGAAATCGATTCTCGTTGCTACGCCAGCGCGAAGTAATATTGACCGCGATTGAGTGCGAGTATCGCGGAAAATGAAGAATAATCAGCAAATAATTTCAGATTTCAAGTTGAAATACAATTACAAGATTTCAGATTTTTCGTTGAGATATAAAACAGAAAACAATGTTATACTTTTGCCTTATAATGAGCACTCGTCGGACGATTAACAGTCAATTTACGTATTATGCCCGAACAGATCGTTAATCGCTTATTATCGGAAGCTGCAAATGATGAATGCATTTTTGCAAAACAGACTTAATTTGTTAATCTCTAACTTGATGGAAAAATCCTGTTAATCCTCGTGACGTACACGAGAAAAGGAGAAATGTAAAATTACAGAATTTATCGCGTAACCCAGAAAGTCGTAGTCGCGTGTCTTGGTCTCGGAAAAAGCGGAAGCGGCTAGATGACTTCAACAAGAAATGGAGCATATCAACTTTACAGTGTCCTTTGCGTGGAGCTGTTACTTCCGGAATCAGATCCTCGATTTTATCCGAGGAAATTATCGCGAAAGTCTTTCATCATCGTTATCTGCAGTGATACGCAGATAACATTTGTTATTTACTAATCCCATTACGAACCGCATAATCACTCGGCATTTTATTACGCTTTCATTTTTAATTTCCTCTCCTTAAAATTTATTCTTGAGTCTTAATTAATAATTTTAATCTGTTTTGAATTTAGAGAATCTCGTTTGACACGATGAAGATGTCGGGTATGCACACATTGACTGACCTTGTTGACGAGCGGCTTGTTCGCTTCTTGCGCCAATTCTGCCGCAGATTGCTTTTCATGACTATTATTGTTGTGCAGTTGGCCATTATTAGTCTCTTTTTCACAGTGGTCGCTAACCTCCTCTACGCCTGCAAGTAGTTTCATCATTCAAACGGCGTAGACCTTTTGTGCAGCACCTGCTTCCTGAAAGACATAACGATAGAAAGATTGGAGACAACCGTTAACCGTTCATCATGTTATCCGCGATAACATTACTGTCAAACAAGACCTGATCCAGCGTATATAATTTTCATTTGACGCACGATGTGTAGAATTTCAAAGACTCGTTACAATGTATTTAAATAGTTAAACTCGGGGAGGTTAATTACATACAAAACCTCTGCATACCTCGAAGAGATATGTGGAGGTATACGTATGTGAAGTATACGTAAAAAGAAATACATTTAGATATTAATTTTGCAGGAATTTCACGATGATCTCCGTCGTGAGGTAGCAGTTTTTCACGGTCTTCATTATGAATTAGCAACTTCTTAAATCCGAACGTAATTACAACGTTTTGATACACGCTATTAGATATCTATAGAAAAGAAACATAAATGCGATAAACTTTAAGTTATTCCTATTAGGGGAGGAAACATTTTTTTTTTAACATTCCGACTTTTCCTCGCCTAGAAAGTTCCTTAATCTTTCATCAATTCACTATATATACATACAGCGAAAATTATATCATGCGATATCGTTCGTTTTTAATCTTAATGGTTCGTACGATGACAAGCGATCCATTGTATCGTACGGTAATTGGTGCAATTACTACTTGCGTATTAACGAAGAGATAAATATAAGAGTAAAATTTTTATTCATCAAGACAATCATATACTTTTCATAGACCTCCGACTAGAAATACGAGTTTGATATATAAGGTGACGTCGATATATACGTAACTTTCTCGAGAAAGGAGATTGCCGCGTGCGTACGGAAAGCAAGCAGTAACCGTCGTAAGCAGCGGAATGCTTTCTTACGTGACGCCGTCTAATTGGAAGTGAATTTTATTTGCAGCCGCACAAAGAGTCAGAATATCATTACTTATTGTTAGTTAAGCGGTAGTTAAGGGGCAAAAACTGCGCGAAGGCTGCGCAAGAGAAAAATCGTGGAAACGCTTAACTTTCGAGCGCCACGCGAAATCGACCGATTAGAAATCTCGCGGTTGAGCCGAAAAGAATATTCGGGCCGATATTTTACGAATTTCTAGTCGTTATTATTAGAAAATATGAAACGGGATTATATTCACATTAACGCACGCAACACACGCGGATAGCGTGTTAGGAGCGAAAAAGCTTGCTCCGGAGAATCGCGACGTCCTAGTTGTCTTTTTATCTGGACTCCGTGTGAGAGGAGGAGATTTCTGTTCAGTTCACTCTCTCTTCATCACGCGACTACGTCTAATCTGCGAGAAAGTCGCAGGCGCACTTTGGAATCTGTTCAGATCGTACGTTTACACCCGATGAAAAGTACTGTTGCACAGATTATATTTTCACCATTATATATACGAGCAGGAAGTAACTCGGCAGCATGTTCGCGTAACGATTTGTATAATCTTGAAATTGCTGCCCTTTCCATATCATGGTGTTTGATATTGATTTTACTGATATATATTTTATTGACACACAATAATGACTCGTTTTGTAATAAAATAAATATATTAAATCAATACACGAAAATGATAATTTACATTGAATACGGCCGAGAGTGTCACACAGGTAGACCAATGTGCAGTCAGCTAGTTTTTTTACATCTTTAATTTATTATGTGCAAAAGGATAAATAGATTTACCGTAACTCGTGACTAGAATAACGTGAATAACGTGTTTTTGACATCGTAAATAAATGAATATGTGATAAACAACTAAATAATTAATAATTTCAATATTATGTTTTTTACGGAAGTAATAGAAAGGAAGGTTTCTATAACGTGTAACTCTATAATTGCGCAATTATTGAAGTGTTGCCATAAACACAGCGCATTGTATTGATAAATAAAAATTAATTGGCGTACTTATCTTTTTGTTGATACGAAAGGAGTAATTGCATCAATTGCTACACAATGGATAATAGCATTATCATCGTGCGAACAATTAAGAACAAAGGCGAACGATATCATATAATAAAATTCTGCACTTTAATGAATTGATTGGTATAATACTCATTCATCGAATCAAGAAATTTTGTTGATAAAATTACATTAAATATAAATAAATACGTACGCATTATTTTTAAGAATATAATTGCATATATATATATAACAATTACCTTTATTAAGAAGTCGGAAGTTTAATTTATAACGTTCTACATCTTTAATTAATTGCATATTAATCTTATTATATGAGTCGAATCTCCAATTCATTAAATGATAATGAATTAAGTAAATGTGACTGTGGTCGCACATTTCGATATGTATACCACGTGTATATATATATCACTATTCAGTAGGTCAAGCTAATGACCCGTAAAGACGTCAGTTATTAAACTTCCTTAGCAAACGCGATTACCATCTCTTCTCCTAGTTTGCAGGACAAAGTCCCACTACCTGTAATAGTATGCTTTATAGTAAAGCCACGTCGAAAGTAAGATATGACATTGAATTCATCGAGCGAGGCGATGCGGTGCTAACTTTGGTGCGAGATTCATTTGTCTTTGTTCAATTAGCCGCGCTTCAGAATGCACTTTAAATGCGTGCGAGATTTGGGCGAAGACGCGGGTTCTCCCAATGCAAATGGGGAATCACCTGTTCGCGTATCTGATCGTGTTATACAGAAAAAGACTTAATTTATCTTTGCATCAGCGATATTTAAAAAGATATAAAACTACCTTATATCTTTTGATAAATATCTACAGTTAATACAATTATCTTCTTCATAAATATTGTAAAAAGCGACACGTGTCTCGTTCGATGATACCGGTCGATACAATATAATTAGCATGTTTATTTTTATCATTAACACTCGAGTTTCGCTTTCCGCTTTCGGATGACGCTTCAACGAGCGGTATCCGAGTAAATCACGTACCTCGTGGAGCGGCGATCGACGGTTCTGCGGACGGTCGAGGAAACGGAGAGTCATCGACGTCTCTTGGTCGGGCGTCCGGGCTTTGCGCTTACCGACGCATTGGCGCACTCTTCACGTGTGCGAATCTCACCGCGGCGTATCGGACCGCAACGCGATTTCATCGACCGCACCGAGCGCGCCGAGCAGAACACTGGCAGTGAGCGTCAGATTGCGAAGTGACGGCGGCGGTGGTGGTGGCGGCGGCGACGACGAAGATGACGGCGACTAGCCAGGGTCGCTCCCGATGTACATACGTCCCGCATGAAGAGCACATGCTCGGGGATCAACGGTCCCCCCCGTACTCGAGACACAAAGGGGGGTATCTCGCTGGCACATACTTTCACTGCTTGGACGGCGAGCGCTCGTCCGGTTCTCCATGGATTCGTGATCGGCCGAATCGCCGGGTGTCCTTCGATACCGCGACACATCTCGCAATAGCTTCCAATGAGATATACGATGATTACATATGATTCTTTTTTGGAACAGCTCAGCTTTTATCAGCTTTATCTAATGCATATGTCAAATCATTACGTGTGACATGATACGTATATACATAATTAATAATTTGATCTATAACTTCTGCATAATCTGTCCTGCATGAAATTACTCTTGAGTAGTAATTTCTCAATTTAACGTGTCGTTATAATCGCGTGTCCAGACATTTATATACACCTTACTTCCCTATTTAAACTAATCTCGAATTACGATTACAATAATTTTAGATTTCAATCTCCATCGCTTTCGAGCGCGAAAAAAAGTTTCTTCGTCGAAAGCGCGACGACCGTGTATAATAAAATCTTCAGAAGCGCGAGTCGATCTCGCGTTACTTTCACGTAGGTCACATCGGTGACGTTGAAGAATTGGGAAAGACGCGTGGGCTAAGGCCACTTTCGAATGAGAGATCCACGTTGATGCGATAGTAATTTTGCAGCTATCAGCACGAGTTTTCAGTTACGCGACTTGTACGATAGGAACTCTGATGGCTATATAACGCGATTAACGCGAAACGTGACCACTGTATCACGATCCTATCCGCTTATCATCCGCACGCTCAGATTTCATCGCCGGCCGCGCGAGGAAAAGAAAAGAAAAGATTCTCGATGCTTTACCTTATCATCATGTGGACTTTATTATATAAAGGGCTAATGCTAAAATGTACACAAGATAAGTTATTAAAAATGTTCATTATTGCGGTAGTAATAATTAATTATACACATGAATAGTCATCTTCTACTAGAGAGTGAACGATGATCAATTGTTTTTTTTTTCTCGAGGACTATAACTTTTAAATACCAGATTCGACGCGTTTTACTCGTAATTAAATTACAGATACACGGTCGTATGAGACAAGGTCGGCGTAAACAACGGGCCGCCGCATTACATACTAATCGATTTGTCTTCTCTAGGTTCCTTTAGTCGCCCCATCAGCTTGCCATATTTAAGCACCGATTACATCGAGACGTTTCGCACTAACGCGCGCTTTACACATGGTTCGCAAGACAAATTCGTTTTTACTTACGCACTAATTAAGTAATCGTAATCTTTCTTTTTTTTTTAAATGACGTATCAGATTTTATTTATCTATGATTAGAAGCCAAAAACACACTGCTAGCACCATCAGACAGTGCAATTATGTAGTTTCATATATTCTTAAACGAACTATCGCGCTGAATGACATTTCGCAATTTAACGACACATTTTGTTCATTTTGTATATAGTTAGATTTTTATGAAATAATATGTAATCACATCGCTTTACCCTTACAGCCACAATATATCGAGGATACAGTATCGTAATTGCAACGTTTAAATAACAGATTGTATTTAAGTCTATCGTTCGTCCAGCAATGGACAGTACGGTCGCGCGTCGCAAGTGTACGTTTATATTGTGGATAAAAGGAAAAACATCTGGTCACGGAAACTAAATAATAATTAAAAAAAATCGCTGCTTAAAGAAACATCTGCACGCAAAACAGCGGTAAAAGTATTGATGCGAGTAAAATAGCGTCGCGATGAACGACGAAGTAGCGCGAATTCCTGATTCGCAGAACGCGACGCATAACTTAATAGCGTGCATTCATGCACTATAATACGAGACGAGTCGCCGAGATTTTAGCAATCCAGTGGCGATCTCCTCGCGCTGTCGACATATTTGTCGCCTAATTTATAACGCGACCCGTATATAAATTTAAATAATCGGAATTGCTCTCCCTCGCATCACTCATCGATGAAATGACCCATCGACTGCTTCCCGTATCAGCGTAAAGCCGAAAAGGGTGACACTGCATGCTTCCAATAAATTACGTAGCAAACCTCGCAGACCCGCGAAAACCGCAGACCATACTCCAGGCTATCAGATAATCTTTTGTCCAGTGTTTGCAGATGCTTCCGATTACTTAAAGTTGCACGGTTGCCACTTGCCGATTAACGATATGCATAATTAAATTACTACACACACACACAGGAACCAAAAGCACAGATTTCGAGTTACTCGTAGAATTTGTCAGGTATAAGGAATTTTAATAATTGAACAAAGCATACACGTACAGTTTCAGTAATATTTATATATATATAGCCCAGTCTTACAAAAAGAGTGACCACATCGTTTCAAGGGACGGGCAAACATTGCTCACTTGCGTTAAAACTAACAATCGATGTGCTGTCAGTTCAAAGTTTTCAGTTTTCACTGAAGAAAGTAGGTATCGTAATGTTACAATTATTATAAGCACAATAATTAGAAACCAATCTATTAGATTTAAATACAAATCCTACTTTCACTCTCCTATATGTTACTTCCATTTTTTTTATTTATGAAAAACAAAGCGGATGTGTTGTCTGATTCGGTATATATATAATGCTGGGTGACCACCTTCAAAATTGCCTCGATTGCCATTGCGGCAACATTTTAACTATCCGCGGAATTCCTGAACCGCGAGAAGTTCAGATCGATCACGTTTGCCTGAGGATTCCTCGGGCCCGATTACCGGCTTAAGTTTAAAAGTATACGAGCCATAGCTAATTTCAATCGGTGCTGATGCGTAAGTGGCAATAGGCTGGGGCTGTTTCTTGGTGGTGTTTGGATGTTGAAGTCAGTGGAGATTGGCGCATCACATGGCATACTTGCGCGTCCATTCGCGTGCCAATTCATTATACTTCTCCCTGTCGGTTTTGTATATCCTGGCTATTTCTGGTACCAGTGGGTCATCTGGATTTGGATCGCACAGCAAAGAGCATATTGACAGTAACACTGGAAAGTAATCAATAATATTAATGTTTAATTGATACAAAATATATTTTTACAAATGCATATTACATAGAATACGTACCCTTTGATATAGTGAGTGCAGGAGACCATTGAGATCGTAGGATATCCAGACAAATACTTCCATTACTGTTGATATTGGGATGATAAATTCTAGTCGTGAATGCGACCTGTAAATAAACAAAATAATTATTTGTGATGGATATCTTTTGTATCTTCTACTGCTGCAATATATAATTAAAAATTTTGCTTGTACAACGTGACGTACCTTAGGTGGTTTAAACGGGTAATCTGTTGGAAAGTGTATTGTTAAGAAAAATACCCCTCCTTGATACGGACTGTCAGGCTGTAAGAGAAAAATGAAATTAATATGTACAATATGTTACATAATTATTCTATAATAAAACTCTATGTATCAACTCTTGCTTGATGGCCATATATTTATTAGCAATTTACTAAAAAATTGTTATAGCATAAAAAGTGCAAAGTATATAATGTATAATCATCAACAATTCAATAGCTTTTTATCACATTTCAATAAGATATAAAGAAATATTATATATTAATAATTTATATGAAGAAATTCTTATACAGAAAAAGAAAGTTAAAAATTTGCATAAAGATGTGTCACTTACTGGTCCCATGATTGTTGCCTGCCAGTGGAATACTGGAAAAATATTACGTTAAATTTACATGCAAACTGTTATTAAATTATGGGTTTGTTTCCTATTGCTACACTAACTGCATTAGTTCAAGAATTATACATACACTAAAGCGTGAGAGTTTCATATGTACGTCTCTCACGCTTCAATAGATTTGTTCGTGTTGCTTGAAATCTCTAAAAGTTTTTAAATCGAGATAAATATATATTTGAACGTTGGAGAGAAAGAAATCGAGGATTCTAAATGTAAAAAGTGTAAGCAACACAAACAGGCCTAATGTATATGTACACTTGTCGAATGCAGCAATAGAAAACAGACCCTATGATATACCTTATACATCTACTTTTTTATGGTACGTTGATAATCAGTTCTTCCTAATTCAAAATATCCAAATAAAAAATTAAAAAGCTGTAGCTTTAAGTTTGTAATTTATAACTTAACTATAACATTTTTATGCTATTTATTTTATTCTAAGTATTTATTGCAAACTTAATACTTACAATCATCTCCTACAGGTCCAGCCGAGCATTGTGCTGGCGGATCTCTACCAAGGTCCTGAAGTTCCTGGAATTATAAATACAGATAATAGCGTTACAAAAATTAAAACATTTTATACATAATAAAATAATATGATTACAATTATTTTAATTAACCTGAATAGAGATTTATATTTAACATAAATAGAGCCTATTTAATTTCCAATATATTTTACTGCAACAATTCCAATCATATGTCGTACCATTATTCTATAAGTAACTTTGGTATTTATAAACATATATATATATATATCTACACAATTCGACATTCTCTTGACAATAGATATAGAGCCTTCTAGATAATTCATACATATATATATATATATTTATATATAGTCATTGAAAATGAGATATTACTGCATAATAATGGAAGTTTCCGAGACAAAGTTTTTTGTTGTTTGCAATCTTATCTATAACATCTTTATAACAAAGACAAAATCTAATTATAGCATATTACATTGTTCAAGTATCATACAATTCCACAATCGTATTCTCATACTCTCATTGTTATTAATATCATTGCAATACTATAGATGATCAAGATGAAATAAAAGCTATAGCTTTTCGCTGGACTTTACAGCCTCGCTCGTGCAACTCATGCTCTTCAATCTTGCTCCGTGTCATAGTCCATTCTGTATGTTATAACGACAAATCAAACATTATTGGCACTCACATCGTGGAGATGCACCACGTCAAATGACTCCACTTTACTCTACTACAATACGCATCGCGAGGCTTTCACGACAAACCACTCGAGAACAAAGTAGTCGCTGGCACCACGAGGTAAAGGCACAAAAGATCAGCGAAGAGCACCAAGAGAGAGTATCCGCGAGGACAATCTACGCGCTCGACGCGTACGTCGATGACACGCGCGGAGCACGGTAAACGTGCGTTACTTCCGGAGATCTTGCGGAGTACGAGTAACACAAAATCCGTCCGGGTTTCTCACTGTCACCCACGGCCGAGCCCGGCTGGCGCAGGGCGTCGAGGGACGGGTTCGCAGTTCGCATGGCTCCTAGATGCGCACGGCGCGCGGCCGCCATCTCGTCGTGGTACGATGGTCGACGATCGGCGACGGCGACGGCGAGGATGGCCCCGCTAACGCGGGCCAGGCTTGGATTCTTCCCAGGCGTTCGCACACACTGTTTCGCACACCAGGCTCGGCGAGGGCGACAGAGAGAGATAGATAGAGCGAGAGAGAGAGAGAGAAAGAGAGAGTGAAAGAGTGAGTGAGAGAGAGATAGAGACAGATCGTTAAGGGGGCGTACGGCCGAACGCGGCGCACGACAACGCCCGGCCGCGTCGTCGACGCGGCACGAACGCCGACCTGCCTCCACGTACCTTATTAATTCGCTTTAAAGCCATTTGACGAACTGTGTGTTGATATTAACTGGCCGCAATACCAGACAGCGATACCCCGCTTGCCGTGGATCTTTGATTAGGGATTGCAAGATGGCTGCCTTCTAAACGTAGCCCGGACTGCGCTGGTCAAGCGCGGCGCTGTCCGCGATCTCCGCGCGACGGCGAGCACGTCGCGACGCGTCACAACGAAAACCCCGAGGTGGGATGCCCGCGCGACGAATCTCGCGGACGGCAAAATACGGGGGTGTCGATCGTATACTTTTATTCGGCGTTGCTTTCTCGTGGACACTCGTCGCGAACGCGGCCTCACGAACTCGCGAACCCGGGAGAGGGGCCACCGTCACCGTGGATTTCCTTTTATCGGCAATCAGCGAATTCCCAGCGCACCCGCGCCACTGCCGACAGATGGCGCGGCGGGACGCTGACGATCCTGTTCCGGGTTCCGACACGCGCAACGCGCAACGTCGCGCACCGTGGTGTATCTCCGTATACCCGGTGCGTCGAAAGTAAGGTCGCGAACGATCCCCCGTCCCGGGCCGCCCCGGGATGAAGCGCGCGTACAGAGGGAAGCGTCGGAATGACGGAATTGGAAAGTGCGAATAAAATATTATTTCCCTCCCGGGTTTTAAGCGCTCGAGATGTCTCTCGGCACGCCGAAGCTAGGCGGAGGAATGACCTTGCCCACTTATTGCTTGTCATTGTAGCGAACGCTTCAAATTATAGATTACTCATGCTCGCGAGCGTGCCTCGGAGATATTGTCACGCTTTTTGATGAGACATGACGAGATATGTTTCGCGAGAAGGCAACAATCGGTAAACATTGGCAAGAACGCTCTCTTGGCGGACTTGTCTCTCTTCAAACGATGACGATCTGATAATTCTGATTTGTGCTGACGAGCCCAATGAACACGCGCGATCATACGATGCAACGTGTATCGTGCGTCACATGCACACGCTGGTGGTTCCTTCATTGCTCATTAGTCACGATTCCAACCGGTTTTCTCGAAGCTGAGACAAAATTCCTTCTAGAAAAGACACGTTTAGCATTTTCCTTGCGTTCCTCGTTGTGCTATTGAGACATTAGGCGATAATATCTCGCACGTTACAGGTTGCTCGTAGCTAAGATAATGAGCCACTCGAGGCCTTCTCGATAAATCTATAGGTGGTATGATGTAACGAAACGCGGTGAATATTCATTGCACAAATTGACCTGTCATTTGAAATTGAACTATAATTATATAATTATAACCGTCGTATATGATATTCGTAATATTACGATGTAAAACGTCGCATAATAATCATACACACGACTGCACGCAACTATTTATTATAGGTTTTAATCATTTATGTATATAGTGAAGATATCAAATTTAAATAATCTAAATATAAATAAGAGGATACAAAATAAAATCGAACAATACGATAAAAATGGAAAAATATAATTTCTATGCATAAGTCAACTATGGATGGATTGAATAAAAAACTAGATGGTCACAGTCGTATGTAAATCGTCGGTAGGCTTAGCTAGGGTTAATGAACGTTGAACTAATAATTGATCAAAATAAATAAGATTTTAATAATGATCTAAATATAAATAAAGGTACCAAGTAAAATTGAATAATACAATAAAAATGGAATAATTTAATGTGTAGATATAATGTAACTTCTGTACAACTCCACTATGGATTATAAAGAAGCTAGAGCTAGACAATCACAAATCACAGTCGTATGTAAAACCGCGCGGGCTGCCTGATAGCTCAAAGCAATGAACGTTGGACTAATAAACAAACAAGTTTATCGAAGCTGCTCGCGTCCACGTTCAAGTCGATCGTTCCCTTCACTCTCGCAACATGGGGTTGGAAAAGTGAAAAAGGCACAAATCGTCAAGTGCAAGCCGAGTACGACCACGTCGAGAACTCGTCGCGATTATGCCGGGCACGGTGGGCCGCAGCAGACTGCAACAGTTGTGCACGTGTCGCATAAAGGTGTACGTGCATCGGAAAAAAAGGTTCGGAATCAAAGACCGTTCCAAGAGAAAGAGACAGGTCTTCGTGTACAATCCGGAAGAGGAGATCTGGCACGAGCCCTACATGCAGACGCTCCGCCGCGAGTTCTCGGACGAGTCCGTGCTGTGCGACTCCAAGATCGAGCTACCCTGGCGGGACATCGCCCTGCCGACGGCGGGCATGAGAATTCGCACGTCTCCCGACGTGGCTCCGATGACGGCCGATCGGGAAACGGACGAGGCTGAAACGAAAACCGTCAGCGGCGAGAGGCGAGAGTCCACCGGCGCCATGGCGCTGCCGTGGCAGGATTTGCTCATCACGGAGACCCTGCGGAGCACGTTGGAGTCGTTGGACGAGCCGGGGACCTGCGACTCCGCGTTGGAGATACCCTGGGCCGACCTGGCCCTGGAGAAGCCGATAGAGATACGTCCGCCGAGGGAGGAGCAGACCTGCCCGTCCGACGACGTCGAGATCCCCTGGGACGAGATCCTGCTGCCGCGCAACATCGTCATCAAGTCCGAGAGGAAGCGGAAGCATCCCTCGTCCCTTCGACGGCCGCGTCGCGAAGACCCGCGTCACGACACGACGTCCATTCCCTGTGAGAGACGCGGCGTGCCTACCTGCTGCGCGAAAATCCGCGCGAAAACCCGCTCGGAAACCCATGCGGAAACGGGAACGCACGCGCACGTCGCGGATCCTAATTGGATTCTCACCTGCATGTAAAGCTGCACGCGTAAACATTTAATTTGCTTATTTCATTAAATCCCACATTTCAGCCGAAAAAGTTACGTGTCGCTTTAAATTCAGTATCGATATCTCTCGAGAAATTTCTCGCTCGTTTTGCCGCAGATAGAGGAGCGATACCTATTATCAATTCAAAGTCAAAGAGAGGAAATACGCCGACACGCGACAATGCGAAATCACACGCTGCAAAAATTGCCGAGGAAAAGTCCGATTTGCATTTTGAAACCTTGATCCGTTCGTTTTGCTCGCCCGGATCTTGCGTTACTAGATTATTATCTTTTTTGAGATCCTTACGGCGTTAACGTAACAGAGAAAAGTAAAGGCCTTGAGAGCGGTTTGAAAATGCTTTTTGAAACAAAACAAATTTATTTTATTTATCACGAGACGGATAGAATTTCCTTCGAGAGCGGTCGAAAATTTATTTACGAAACGACCGTGAGGACAGCATATTGATTAAACGCGAAAGGTATTATTTGTCCATCGTTTAATTACTTTAATTATAGTAAAAGAAATTGTTTATTCGCGAGCGCTCGGTTTTTACCAGCGGAGCGAAAGTGCAAAAACGTGCCGGCGCGCGGCGGCGCGGCGCGAGCGACGTGAAGTTGGTGGCGCCGCCGCGCTTCGGCAGCCGTCGGGTCCGGTCGGCTCTCCGTGATCCGCCAGTCGGCATTTGTCAGCGAACGCGTACGGTGGCACGTCGTGGGGCATGCGCGCGCGCAAGAGAGAAAGAGAGAGAGGGGTGCAAGCCGCGCAACGAAAATGGCGTAGTGATTGAGCTTGAGTGTGTCGTTCCGCCTGCCGCGTTTTTGCACGAACAGCGAGGAGGGGCCAGTCGTTTGGAGACGCGCCGTCGATCCCGCCGACGGTTAGGTTTCTCCCCCGCGGGGACCGATCGACCGTAGGAGTGCGCGCCATGATCGAGTCGGGACGACGAACCCGGCGACGTTGTTAGGTGATATTTATGCAGTGTGTACCCCCCGGGTGTGCTTTGGTGAGCCGCGCGCGCGTCGAGACCGGGGATCCCCGATGGTCGATGTCCTCGTCGCCGTCGTCGCACGTCGTCCGCCAACGACGACGCTGACGCGAACGACCTGAACGTCGCGGCGCGACACACGGTGACCGTGACGTAACGCGACGCGCGGCGCGCGACGCGACGTGACGGGTGACACGCGTGTACCGTGCATCCGGCCGCACGGCGTGCATGAACCCCGAAAAAACGGGCGAGGGATGGCCCGCGCCGCGGCCGCAATTGGGATTCGGTGATCCTGCCGCCTGCTCGTCGTGACAGTTCGACGACTCGCTCCGATCCGAGCGAGATCAAGATGGCGCCACCGGCGTTTTGACACTTGCCGAAGGACGACCCGTCAGCTGGACTTCACCGCCGCCCGCAGGCGACCCGTCTATTATGAGCAGAGAATTCTACGTACCCTGCACGCCTTACGTCTATCAGGTGAGATTAATTATTCTCCTTCCCGTACGCGTTTTTCTCGCGATCTCTCGTCGAGTGTGCGTCCAGTTTTCTACTGCGACGACGTTTCTTTGCCCGTCGCTCGGTTATCGCGTTCTCGGTATCGAAAGATTCAATATTTTCGACTTTCTTTGTTCGAGATTTGAAAACGACAAGCAGTTTTTTTTTATTATTGATCGTTTATTTGTTATGGAGAACCGGATAATACTTCGGGAACGTGCCTCGTAAAGGAAAACAAATAAAAAAAATATATAAACATGAATTCTACGACGTTTAATTATAGTTGCACGATAATCATGCGTGCGACAGTCACAAACACGAGCTTTAGAATATTTATTCTTATTATTTATGAAGACTTTAATTATAGACTTTTTATTTTTTTATTATATTGCAATTCTTCGTTGATATTAAAATATATTCCAACGAGTATTTTAATTTGCGATGTCGAGTCTCTCTTTTATTTGAAATTATCACGTTGAAAAATATTATTTGTTATTCAGTTTAATTTGCCATGCAAATGATAGACGTTTTCCAATTTGTTTATATTGCAATTTTACATCGAAATTAAAATATATCTCTATAAGTATTCTGTTTTAATAACAAATCTCTTTTGCATTTGAAATTATTGCGTTGAAAAGTGTGTAAAATATCACGTATATAACATTATTATCTAAGCTTTACCGTGAAAAATTGTGAATCGTGCACACTCCGAGAAGATATGTATCCCGCTATTTTTTTTATAATTTAAAGTCTCGTTATTGTCTCTCTCGTATAATGAATATATATATGCGTTTAATTTATCCGCATTATAATTGATAATGAACAAAAGCCGATCGACCGGATGCAATGGTCGATATCGAAACGTACGACGTTCAAATTGATAAGTAGGATTGTACCGTTGATTTGCTCCTCTTTTATCGACGATATGATTCAGATATGAGTAATACAACAAACAGGGAAGCCTCGAATAGTTCGGATACCCCGAAACGGGGAGGTCCCGTGGATCGTACACCCGTTAATCATATCGATCCTAGAAATTCCGATAAGAAATCTCTATTCTCCGCAATGAAGCAGAAGGTGAGAATACGATGTTTGGGGATCGCGATAAAAGAATATTGAAAAATAGAGGAACCTAAATGTTTTAAGAGGAATCAAAATATTTTGACGGGCTAAACAGCAGTTATATTTCGGAGCACTTGTCGAAAGTTTCGGTCGTTGTTATATTCGAAGCGATTTATATTGCAATATCAATCCAAAAGTTAGCTGTTATTTCTTATTTGTAACATACCAATAAACATTTGACGTGCAATACTCGTATTGGGTATCTACCGTTGCGCTTTAGAGCAGTGTAAATACAGCTAAAGTTGCTGAAAGTTTTATAGATAAAAGTCCAACTATGTTTGAAGAATTTACGGTTGACAGGAGAAAGACGTGAAGCGTGGAATATCCTGTACGTGTTCTGCGTTATAAACTTTTGTGGCGTTCTATTACACAATTAATATAAGTTTTTCTTATACTTATGTTGCATATTTTACACATGACTTATTCGACTCTATGAAAAAGGAGTGATATTATTCATCAAACGGAAATTCTCATAATAGTGTAAAAATTCACTTCTTATTATTATAGAGTGTAATTATTGTTTTACCATCGCATTAATTGCGGAAAATAACTTATACTTTAACTTTATAAATGTACAACGATAAGATTGAAGTGCATCTTAGCTGAGCAAATAATTATATAAGCCGGCTAACACAAGGTTAATTAAACAACTTAATCGGCTTTGCGACACGAGGGAAGGGCGAAATGTATGTTTTACGTTCAGGAGGAAACATCGTCTAATGAACACAATGCACAGATTAGATCGAAGCTGCCCACCTTTCATAATCCTTTGAAGCGCTTTATGAAATCAAAGAGTGAGAGGGAAACCGATTCCGAAGTAGGGAACGTGAATCACTGCGAAATTCGTCCGCGCGTTCTCGAGAAAATCGACGAGGTCGCGAATCTTGGCAGTGGTAAATATCACGTTCGGTGTCAACAAAAAGAGATGTGTCTTTTTTTTACACATTTCCTCTAAAGGAATATACATTTAAAAGTATTTATAAATATTCCTTTTACATTCTCTCTTCGTCAGCGTCCACGCTGAACGAGCAAGATACAGCAAAGAGCGATACCTCGGATTATCGGTCCGAGCATCATCCTGCGGATGCTGCAAGGACGCGCGAATCTTACCAAGACCTCGCCAGTTATTTCTCCGAAGGCGACCCCGATGAACCCTCGACCTCCGCTACGAACACCATCGTCCTCTCCGCGAGTACCTTCGATCGCGATGTCGAGAGAACGGAGCTGAGTAAGACCTTACGGAATTCAGCACCGCGCTGCCAGTTTATTTACGAGATTAGATATAGACCGATGCACGTAAAATATTTGCGCTCGCGATATTTTTGGAAACGAGGATTCCAAGTCGCCGTAAATTTATCCTAATTCAAATTCGCCTCAGTATATCGGTGTTTTGATTTATTACAAGGAACTGAGAATTATAAGAGACATTCTCAGTTTCTCTATTTAATTCGATTTAAGAGTTTTAAATCTTTTTCTAAAAACGCGCAAGGTATTTAATAAATTAAAGTAAATCCGATTAATTGACGTTCAGAAATTACAAGAGGTGCGATAAATTTTTTTTTTCAGATATTTTATTTATGATAGTTATCTTTTTATTCGCAATCGAAAAATAATAACGATACATCTTAAATAGTTCGACGATCGTAATATTCTGAAGATTATTCTATTCATTATCAGTCACGTGCTAAGTCAATAATCAAGGAGCCTTTAAACGTGTGATAGGAAACGCATACGTCAGTTGCAATGTCTTACTTCCGTTCATTTTCCCCAACGATTCAGGCGAGAATCTGCAGAGCACGACAATGACGACGACAACTACGACTTCCACGTCGTTCGGAAGCGAAATAACCGATACCGTTTCGAATTCCATGAACACCGAGGAAGTGTCAGACGTGGATTTCACAGACACATTGCAGCGTGGCACCATTGTCGCGGTGGCTCCGGCGGGACTGACGTTTTCCGCTCAATTAGGGTATTGCTGATCCCCCCTTTTCATTCTTGCAATTCGAGAAAAATTGTATTTTTTAGTAGGAATTTCAGCTTCTAATTAACGCAAAAGAAAAAGAAGAAGTTAAAATAATTTATTTATTCTGAGAATTTCGAATTCTGGGATATTTAAGAATTATCACAAATTTTGATGCTTTATAAGATACATCTGCATTTTTCACCTCCTAGATCTTTGTCAGCTTTGAACTTCATCGCCTAGATCTTTATGCGAATTCTTTTTTTTCGTCGCCCAGATTTGAAATTAAATATCGGTGTCTCGTAGCGGAAAAGCATAGATATCGAATTTGCAAGTGCACATAGACGCAGCGTTGCGGCTCGAATCCGCAAGCCCGTTCGCGTGCTAACCGCGCTAAAAATCGGTAACGGTATCGCCATTGCGGTCGGTTTACATTCGACCAACGCGTCGACGACACTCACAGTACGATACCCGCCGGAAACGGTCTCGACTGGTTGATCAGCTTGACCCTTATCGGCCCGTAAATGATACAGACGAATAAACTTTCGAACGAGATGCCTCGTTGCTTAAGAATTTCACGCAATCATACCTTTAGACGAATGCCATTTTCTGGTACGTATCTAGAATGACAAATGCTTATTACATACACAGTAGTGATATTTAGATACTAATATTATTAGAAATATTTGGTACAAGAGTGGACCAAGCCTTAAAAATTTGTCTTAAATAATAAGATATATAAAAAATAGACTTACGTATATTTAGTCCACCTTTGATCTGAATTTTGCAATTTTTAATATTAGAAAATAGACGTAGAAACCTACTTTAGACATATTACAGATATATGTAACTTTTCCCATAAATATGTTTCGAAATATTATTTCAACACATTACGTGTTACAAGAATATTTATCAAGGAACATGGAACATTTCATTTTGATCTACGCGCATTGAACTAGCCCTAGATACGTTTACGTCAAAGTGATATTTCTAAGTACGTCGCATCCGCGGATTCGAATTGCAACGAGTTTTACGAGTAACGCGGGGTGTAGGACTGCACTTTCACGGCTTTGCGTCCTGTTCACTGGATCGTACGGAGATCCTATTTGATTACAGGCTGTGCTATATGCGAGTGGCGGTTACGTCTCTCGGCGTGACTCATTCGCTTCGCGTACACGCGTGTACACAAGAGCGTGCTTGTATCTATCGATCACCTCATTTGAGAAAGTTGCGTGAGCTAATGCATATTAAAACATTAATTTTGCTGTAAAATATGAAATCAACCGTCGCCGGTGATATCGGCAGTTTCTATTCCGGGCAAAATCCTTTATCTTGCTCTTATCTTCTCGACAACATGTTTGTATTCGTCATTGCTTACAATAGCTTATTAACATCTTTAAGTAAATTGTTTGTCTCATTACTTCAGTAATTTATATTTTTTTTAGACATTTATAATATAAAATTTCGGTAATCCTTTATGGTAATTTTTCAAATAACAGAATGTTTAGTAGATTGAAATGCATTTAGCTTTATCTTGTGGTGTAAATAATTTACTCTTAATTTTGTAGTCTATATAGCGTTTCTTATTTCAATGACGAACATACAAGTACACTACAAGGCAATTATTTTCGATTTGTTACCTTCTATTCAGTATTTTCTCATAATCAGCTGCTGACTTAAAGAAACACAATCTGATATCTGATGAAGATTAATAATCTCGCGATGACAATATCAGACAAAGCGATCCAGCTGTATGAAAGCGGGAAGAGAAGTACGCTTTCTCTATGCGCGATATAGATAGGAATTCGAGTAAATTTCTCTTTCCGAGCTTTACTACGGTTACTTCTTCACAGTCTCGCCTTCTGTCCACCGCAGGTTCTCTCTAATGAAAGCTTAAATTGCACATTGCCGCGGAATAACTTCGGTGATTTGTCGGGCAGGCAGGTGCATCCTGGCACGGAATATGGATTCGGGACATCGTATCACGGAGCGGTCGAGCGGTTTATGTTAATGTACAGGGTGTTTCTGAACTTTATTGAGCAAGAAAATTTTTATTTACCAACTTTTTTATCAATTAAAAAATTAATATCTATTTATGAAGACATGATTAAACGTTGCTTATCACATCTTACTTTTTACATTTATTTTTTAACATTGATGGACAATTTGGTGAAAATTTAGATAATATTTCTGTTAAAATAGAAATTAATTAAAGAATATTTTATAATCTGTTTCCGAAAATTAATTGGTGAAAGATTTATTTTATCTGTAGTTACATAATTGATACTTCCAAATTGTTAAGAAATAATTCGTAAAAGGAATTTATTTAGACATGATATCTATTGATTTACGTAGATATATAATCTTGGAATTGGCACGATAAACATGAGCCACTCTGTATACTGGTACAAACGACTGTGGCGTGCTGACAAACTTCGAAAAATTTCGATCGCGAGTAAACGAGGAATTAGTCGTCGTTTCCCAGTTCCTTCCGATACCGACGATTGACTCCAGTAACGATTTCATGCATCGTGACGTGCTGATAATTTTGATAAACAGTCACTGATGTCATGCGGCTCTATTTCAGGGCAAATTGAAATTGTGTCCATATAGGTTGATTCTGTGTTAGTGGAAATTTATTCAAACCGCAATAGATCATGTGAAATTACCGAGCAAGAATTTTCATGTTAATCCCCAAGTTAAGCAATAGTTTAAGCAATAGTTTGCTAATTCCTATTGATCTCCCGATCTTGTATGAAATTCCTTGTTTTCCGCGAAATGGATATGAGTCACGATGCAAGAATCGTTTTATACCAGAGGTAATAAAATTAGCAAAGGCGCGCGTGCAACAGCCGATGATATAAGGTCATAAATATGATTTCGTGTTATTAATCGATGGAAAATATGAACGTACGGGTATAGGCTCACGTGCACGTTGAATATAACATCGGGATCGGGCTCGGTCACCCGTGCATTTCATATGGGCGTCTCCTATGCGGCTTTTTCCCCCGACATACGGATGCGTACGTGCGTACACGCGTATGCGTGCGTGTAATTTTGCGCGATAGCGTCTTACTTATTGCTTTAGAAAGTAAAAGTCGTCGTCCTACGATGTGCCACATGCACGCAACGCGACGTATCGATGCGAGGTTCCTCGCGAAACCACGCTTCTGCACGCGAATATTATTCATCGACTTGCCCTTGTCTTCTCTGTCGATCTTTCTTCAGTCACATTTCGAGCTAATATACCTAAACTACAGATAAGATTATAATATAAAGCTAATTATTTTCGTAGTAATGTTGGCGTGCAGTTAGAAAGAGATAGATAAGACACTAATTTTTAATTTAAAATACACTTCTAATTTATTTATATTTAAGAACCGAAAACTTGTATAATTTAAATTTTACATCTAGATAGAAACTAAAAATATTTCTTTTGGTTTAACAATTTCTTTTATATGAAGCTTAAATTATTATACTAATATTTAAGCTACTATTTTCAAAAACGTAAGGCAAACTAACAATAATTGAATCTCAGGAACGAGATAATCAGCGTGTCCGAGACGACGGAGTCAAGAATGCGGGATCAAAGAATAGGTCGGGACGATCCACGGGAATTTTACAACAATTCTTTGCGCATGGTGATTCGCAAGCCGATCTGTCCGCAAAACGACGAGCCCAGTATATACTGAAGTTACATCGTAATTATCACGACTTGTACACGAGAAATCTGTATTCTTCACGAGTGTCATACGGATTAATGAGTTTTGTCGATGGGAACTCCGCAAATAAAAGCTTTCGTTCTAAACGTCGTTCAGTTTTTGGGGCACCGCAGCGAGAATGGGATCATTGGATTATGCAAAAGACAACAGAGTAACTTGTTGGAACGTTTCAGCTCGCGGACTTGCGAATCCTTTCAAATCCGTTGCACCGCGTTACGGTCGTCGGACGAGCTGTCTCTCCCACTTACATAGAAGAAGACTCAAGCGGCATTTCCCGTACGAGACACGTGCAGAAAATATCCATGAACGTGTCGCGTGCACGTTTGTTGCATTAAGCCAACGCAAGCCGCGCGCGGCGCGATCGATAAGAAAAGTGTTTTCTCGCAAATATTTAAGATTACATATTCCGCTGTAGGAGCGCATTGCATCTCCACGGCGATGCTGCATAGCTAATAATTTACGTCAGCTTCCTTTCGTTATCCTAAGGAGCGTGAAAGTCTCATTACGGTGATTTGCCTGAAAATTACACTTGTTATGAAAACAGTTACCCACAAATCGTCTCAGCTCTCTTTAGGATAACTTGGCTTCTAATCATAGACACTTTGGTTGGTAAATTTTAATATCGAAGATTTCTGCTATTCGAAACATTTTTCAAGAGTAGACAAATATAATTTATAGAGATTAACAACGGCGCGGTCTATTTATCGATCAATTTGTCTCAATAATGTATCGAATGTCGATTTCTCTTAAAAGCGTATATAGAGGTATTAGAACAATAGTGTATTCACTGACGTCGGTGTTATTAGGTACAATTATGTGTGGTTAACGCAATCAGCGTATGCAGTGAGGTGTAACATTTATAATTAACCCCCAACTAACTGCGCACGCGTGCATGCTGTGAATATAATCAAGAAATTGCAACCGGAAGTAATCTCTCAGCGAAAAAAAGAGCGCAAAAAAACACCTGCGCAGTTATATATTTTTCCGAAATCGAATATTTTAATTGTTATTATTTATTACTGTCTATTATAAAAAATCAAAGCTTGTCATAAAAATATTCAAGTTATATATAATCGCGTTTTCAGATAACTGATTTCGTTTGAGATTTTTTATTATTAAGATTTTTATTATCTACAAAGAATCTTTTTGCTTTTGAAAATATTTATTTGAGTTCTATTCAGATTTAAAACTATTCATGTTCTCTATAAAAGAATTTTATCACGCATGTAAGGCAAAGGAAGTTTAGAACTAGAAAAGCACAATCGAGTTGATTTAATGATTTAATAGCGTTGAACAATCCTTTCCAAAAAGAGAGAGAGAGAGAGAGAGAAAGAGAGAGTTACGAATACGCGTGAACATTAGGTGCTCGCATATGTCCAGGTGCCGATGTTAGAAAGCGAGTTACGCGAGCGCGCGCACCTTTGTTCGCGTTCATTATCCATGTGTTGACAGTGATTCGACTGTAATTTTCCTCTTTTACCTACCTATCCGTTTACATAAACGCACACGACTACGAGAGAGACACCGAGACAATTACCGAGATGTTTCAGCGTTTTGACGATGTAGCGTCTAGCGGCGCTACAACGGCTTACGTTACGATGTAACTCTGTTATTGCGAAATGCAATTATGCAATCCGCAGTTTAGTCAGCTTGTTCTTTTACAACGGAAAACATAAAACATATTTATAGTTTTTCAGTTCTAAAAACTCAATTCCGGGAATAATCTCGGCGTCAGTCGTTGATTCTGCGAAATTGACCAGATTATTTATTAATAAGAGAATCGTACACTATTAGGATAAATTTTTAATTCTATTTGGATCTTTTTTTTTTTACGTATTTGAAGGATAGTGACATTATTTGAGATTGCCTCGAAATAGGCTCTTTGTCGTCGCGTTAAACCAGCCAGTTATCTAATTTGCAATTGGCGAATTCACTTGGAATGAATGATCGGAATTATTCCAGTACACAGTTAAATCACTAACCGTACCAATCACGGTTGAAGGGAGTTTCGTACGATCAATGATACTTGGTTTGTAATCAAATGATTCGACATAATTACGCGTTCATTGTATGTTCTCCATCCATACAGTTTGCAATGAAATGGCGTTAAATGGTAATACCGCGGTTGTTACGTAGCAGTGGCCATTGTTCTCGCAGTTCCTGACATTGAAAACGACTCACGTGTTAACGGCATGCGGCTTAAAGCCCATTTTTTCGCGTGACATTAAAACATGATCATCAGTATTATGTGATTTTAATTTCGATGACGCGACATTCCGGCACTAAATTATTATGATGATTATTATTTGATATCGCGACAGAATGATATGCAAAGGTGTGCAATTTGCATAATGTATATTAGTTGTAGATTCATATAACATATAATTAATCATAAAATTATATAAAAATTTAACAGAAGATTTAATTTAAACCTCTGTTAAACATCATAGCTTTCTTCGTGCTGCATAATTCATATGTACGTAAAAATATTTGACACCATTTGACACTACTGTTAGATATATCCCTGTCGGAGACACCTCGCAGTGCTCACGACGACCGCAGGATGTACGCACAGTAATGTTTATTGGTAGAAGTCTGGGAGGTTTCACCGCCGCGCTTTTAACGGTATATCTGCTGTGTGTAAGAATGGTTTGCATTTCACCAGAGAAACTCTTACGGGAGGAACGAGCCGACGAAATCGTCTTACGTTCGCTTTCCATCCTTTTCGCTTTGTCCTTGCTCGCGTCACGCCCTTCGTTCACGCGGATGCTCCTTTTTATGGATTGTCGCGCCGTGTCTCACAATCAAAGCACACTAGGAAAAATGTTTTGTTGTACGAACCAAAATTTTGTTGTAACAACACAAAAATTTGGTTAAAATATGCCTAACAAAATTATTTAGTTGCTGTAAACAAATGTCTTTGTTACTTATGTTTTGTTGTTATAACGTAATACTTTTTTTATAGCAACCAAAAATACAAAACTGCCTCGTCCTCCTAACCAAACAATTTAGTATATTTTATGTATACACAAGAGCTCGTGCGGCAAGAGAGTTCGGCTCGCGCCCGGTACGCGGCGCATCGCCGGTATTTTCTCTCGTAAGGAAGATTCGACATTGACATTATATCTAGGGCAGCTCAGCTCAGTGGGTCTGCCGGGTCTTCTCTAGCATTCAAGCTTGTCAGTAATGTCAGTTAGAGCGTGCTCACTCCTGACAACCTACCCCATAGTATATACACATAATTTAAATATATAATGTTTATATATATTATGATTTATATATATAAATTATAAAAAAAATAATATCTTCAATCAAACAAAATATTTGGTTCCAGTAATAATTAAAAATTTTGGTTACAATAAAGCAATTTACATTACTAAACGCTTTTGTTTTCCATAACAAAATTTATATAGTTAATATTTTTGGTTGCTATAACAAAAGTATTACATTGTAACAACAAAACATAAAGCCCGGTTTTCACACGCAATGATTAGTGGCGCCAACTGACTGGCATTCATTGGCGCCAGAACCGACTAGCAAACTCACAAGTATTTACACAGTAATTGGCGTATAATATGGAAAATATTTAACATTTATTAAACACACAGTAAATGACAGCAAGCATATAACCTCAGAATTTGAGGTTACATGCTTTGGCCAATAGCCGCCAGTAAACGCCACATTACTAGCGCCAGTTTGTATCAAGTGTTTACACTTGCATTTTTACTGGCGTTAGTCGACTGGCGCGGCCTGGCGCCACCAATCATTGCATGTGAAAACCGGCCTTAAGTAACAAAGATGAAACTAAATAATTTTGTTGGGCATATTTTAACCAAATTTTTGTGTTGGAGACACTAAATTATTTTTCCTAGTGCAACATGATCTTGCGACACGACGCGCCATGTGGTCTGCAGACAAAACCATCTTTTCTCGCCTCCATGTGTAACGCCGTTCCTTTTTTTTCTGGTGTTATTATCCATGCGTTTAATATATATTTAAGAACCTTTTCAAGAGGATTGCGTCTCAGTGATCAATATTTGTAGAAAAAACGTCTTGACCAAAGTATATAGTATCTTTATCAATAAATCGTGAGAATACATTATAATTAATATTTTGACAATAGTGGAGAAAAGAGAAAGAGAGAGCTCTAATTTTGTTGATAAAGATACTTTGCGTTCATTAAGAAGAGAGCGTAAATTACAGCAAATTTCTTTTATTATACCTGTTTTCCGGCTTGTCTCGCTTGACAGAATTATAGTTGGAAAATTCATCGGAAAGTGTGTCAATAGCAACTCTTTTCAAGTCGTTCCTCCCGCGGGAACGGAAACGAGAGTGCTCCAAAATCCGTGCGAACGCGATCGACATCGTTGTAAAAGAGTGATCCAATCAAGATGATCCGGGAATAATTATAGATCTTAATATTTTACGAAGAATTTATACACACCCATTTGCGGTATGGAGCATAGGTGTTCGATTTTTTTCGAAAGTCCGTTATCGATGACCCCGTGTAGCGATGCGTTAAGAGCCGAACATGTTATATATTTACCAGCAATAAATTTGCGATATCATATATATACTTGTTGTATAAATATGAGAGCACAACGGGTATAATTTGCGGTATTAATTTATGTCAGTCTATGTGGAGAAAATTTTTATACATTGGAAATTATACATCATGTTATGGAGGAAATTTTCTAAGACGCTTTTACTTTTATTTTTTACTTATGTATTGAGCCATATGAAACAATTAGATATTTGAAATGTAAAATTTATATTGCGTTTTGAGAAAGAAACTTACACTTCTATTTACCATAAAAGAAATTACACTATACTATTTTTATGCCGTTTTTGATAGACTAAAGATGTAAGATGTATAAAGGGTTCGACTTTTATGGCAAATATAGTTGGAAAGTTGCGCTCACCTCGAACACACGCAATTTTAATTTCATTAAAACAAGCTCGTCGAGCGCGTGTCCGACGCGGAATCTCGTTTTTTTTCCACTGTGATGAAGAAATTTCCGCTTGCGAAATTACGACTCGAGATCGCTATAATTAAGCCTCTTTTCGTCGAGTGTCGTCGCACGACACAAGAAGAAAGTGGAAGAGGGCCTTTCTCGCGTCAAATAAAATTACGCTACTCTTTTATGGGGTATTCCTAGTTATACATACATACGGTTGCTGTGCATTAAATTTCATTTAATTTATTTTTTGCACGCTTGCAGGTCAACGCTATAACCGCGACGGTTAAGTATACTTTCTCATGTAATGGTTGACCATTACTTTAATGGAAATTATTGCTACATCATATGCAATTGATCTCGGTGATTCTCGATTACGGTGTGTTTTAAAATTGTTAACCACAGACATTTTCTTTAATTGATGTTCTGTATAGCTGTTACATCTTTTATTTTTTGATGTATCTTGTATCGATTTCTCAATAGTAAATATTTAGGTAAAATTATCTAATTTTTAATATTAAATATATTTTAGAGCAAAAAAAAGAATCTGATTTAAAATCAAAAATCTAAAATTAATGTTATAAAATTAATCTGAAATAGAATAAAAAATGCCCTTTTATCGTTTATGTCTTAAAATCTTATGTGTGTCAAAATATAATTTTTTATATTAATATCTACCACATTGTTTTCACATTTAAGAACGTAGATCTCTCTTTCTCCGATCTTTCGCTCGTAAAAGTCCGTGCTCGATCGCAAGTTTAGTTTTATTATCTTTCTTCACTGTAAATCGATACTTTATATGTACTCACCTATATGCCGTCAACACAAAGAAGATTTTGCCAGAATAATGCGCGTACTAAATTATCCGGCATTATCCGACCGAGAATTTTCCGACCGAGAGTACATCGGTCGTGAAGCATTTCGATCGTAAATGTCTTCAACTCGCCCGTCGAACCCAATGTGGCGCGACGGCCGGCCCCGTGACAAGTTCCTTCTCGCGACACGAAGCTCTTCAGCCATGATATGTGTGTCAGCGTGTTAACTATACGTTCGTCCCCAACGTGTTGTGCGCGACCTGTTTTCTTGTTTTTCAGAAGCTCACACTTTTAGCTAATCATTCTTGCGAATATTCCGCGCTATATGTTCCACGAAATCACGGAAGTTATTGCGTGGCTCAAGGTTGCCCGCAGTTTTAATTTATGGATATTAAGTGAATTCTTGATCTTAATTCGCACCTTCGGCCATGCGACACACAAAAAGCGTATTATACTTCCTGAAAAATCGCAGCTGGCGAGAAAAAGCCACGCGAATTCTTTCGAAAGGCAGGCCGGCTCCTTCACGCTCTATCGACCGTCCTTGATTTCAGCGGTAAAATCGCGAGAGGAAAAAATATCCCTTTTTTTTCTCCACGAGTAGATCCGTGGACCAATGCCTTTATTCGCTGCGTCGTATCTCGGAGCTAGAGAACGCAGGTGAATGTCGAGCGAGCTCTACGAGCGGCGAATCACTGCTCTCGCATTAACGAGAGCCCTCGGAGATTTTCTCTGCGCACGGCGCGAACTATACTACTAATTCACTCGCATTGCCATGACGCGCCGTGTTGCGATACGAGCGAATTTATCGTTCGACGATAACCGGCAGCAAATGCGGAATGCGCGTTCACGACCGGCGAGTCGAAAAGCCGGCAGGCCGATAAATCGCGGTTAATAACGGTGAACAGGCGGGCGCGCGTGTAAGGTCGGCGGTGTCTCGAAACGCTTTCGATCTTACGATTAGTAGCCCGACCCTATAGCGATAGCAACGTACTCGTGAATTGTGACCAAATTGAATAATACCGCCGGCTCGACGTAGCCTACGCTGAGGTGGAACGTCACGTGGGTTATTAATCGCGTATATATTGCAACGCGAGCCGCGCGCAATAATTTCCAATTAAATCGCAGAGATCAAGGTGCACTGGTTGACCCGCGAACATAAAATCCGCGGTTCGGGAAAAACAACTTTTTAAATCGCTTATACTCTCGCAAAGTTTGTAATTTGTGTGTGCGTTGGATGAAATTTACGAGATTAACCGCACTTTTTAATTTTGTACACTGAGAAAAAAATATTTTAATCCTAATAACTAATAGGTGGCTCTTATATACATATAATAGCATTTATTTAGAATTAGATATTTTTATTTAATTGAAATAAAAATATCTAATTCTAAATAAATATGTGTAAAAAGTAAGTAAATATGCTATTATATAGGAGAGAGCCATTTAATAAATATTTTTTTTATTAAAATATTTTTTTTCTCAGTGTACTTGATTTTTCTCGATTTTTCTCGATGTCTTCTTCTTTCATTTAGATTCAACGTTTACTCACTCTGTTGCATCTACCTATTTCACTTCTTCTTTTTCTTCGGCGCGTTGTTCGCACTTCGCTGTCTTCTGAGTGTCCATTTCGAGGTGATTGAACGAGCAAATGCCCGTTCTTGCAGCATCTAATCTGCATTGAACGCGGAAGCTCGTTTCGCACCGCCATACGCCGGTCTGCCATTCAACGGAACTGGTTCTGTCGTCGGACAAGATCAAGGCTCGATTGCTACAGCGATCTATTGACGATCTATCTCGAATGCGTGCATGTCAACGGCGATCAGCGATTGACCGATCTCGGCCCGAATGGATTTTTCCGCTCTCGCGTGGAGTAGCGGTTAATACTAGATCCGCACGCGATTCACGCATTCCTGAAGCCTATATAACGTGTCGATACACCTTACATGCTTCCTAGCCAGCATGATGGAATTTCATAGGTGACTCGTAACTATTGATGATCGTTCTATGTTACGAATATCCCGCTATTACTTCCTTTTTATTCTCTGCTATATATCTATTTCTTTTGAATGTAAGCAATGTATTTGAAGCTTTGCTGTACGTAAATCCGACACTCGATTTTATTAAGCAAATAAGTGTGATCTTTAAATCTGCGTCTGATAATGAGATAATTTATATAAATTATCAAGATAAATCGAAGCCGAAACAAGCTTAATAGATTTTAATATGACAGGAGATATTCTCTGAAATATTTGCCTTAATACAAGGTTCATGTTTAATGTTGGTAGGAAATGAGTCAGACACGTTTCTTACATTTAGAGCTTGCTAAAAACACGGATTGCTATATATATCTCAAAATTTGCTACAAGCATTCAGAATAAATTGCTCGGATCAAATACAAGTCCTAACTCACAATTTTTTTTTATATGTATACGTGATAGCCTTCGGAGAAACATAAAAATATTTATGACAACAGACATAATACTCTATGTCTATGTGGTCGTAAAGTAACAACGATAATTATGACTTTATTCGCCAAATAAAACTTATAGTAAACACTTTGCCTCTGATAAATATAAAAAACGTTGGATCCAGATGCTAAATGCGTTCCTCTGATCTCACGCATTGGGTCGTCGATTGGAATTCGATTTAGAAGGTACCCAGAGCCGACATACATACGTGTATGCGAATACAAGGCCGCGAATCATTCTCGTCTCACGTGTTCAAAAATAAATTACCGGTCTAGGTCTTCCTGGCACAAGGCGCAAGGTTGCGCGAGCAACGAACCAAAGAATCGTACCGGCGACGTGTCTTCCGAGTCCTCTCACTTTTTTCCACTCGCGTTCCATGGCATTCGATTTTATGGCGGTAAATCGATCGACCATGTCGATCGACTCGTTCACCGTATTTCCATCTCGCAAGCGCACCGTGCGAGAACTTTGTTGAAAGCTAAATTTATCTGTAACGCGCTATTAATAACTTTCACTTATTTGCAACAGCCTGATGTAAAGCTGTGTAAGCATCGTTAATCTTGTGCAATTGTCTCTAACTTAACATGTATAACCCCGATATTATTACATAGACGTATTAAATTTTAGTAGAATTCCAAGATGTAGAAAATTATAAAGGTCTACAGGTCGCTGGTGAATATTACATCAAATTAAATTATGCCGGGTACACGATAATAATTAATAAGTTCTCATGTAATTAAATTAAATTTATTTTATGCTTATCAAGAGGAACCTACGGTATTATTGCAAAGATACTAAAACTTCGCGGATAATGTACGGCTCATTGCTTTTTAATCGCGAATTGCAAAATTATTAGCCGCGTGATATGTCACGCGTTAAACCGTCAGCAACCCGCATCCATCATTAACAACCGTGAACTCGCTCTCACGGCATTTCTGTCTTACTCGGTCTTTAATAATAAATTCTGATTAATCTCATTAGAGAATGTAACTCGCGCACCGTTACATACACTGAGAGAAAAATATATGGTATTTAGAACTATAATGACATAGTAAAATAATTATAGTTATAATTATCATATTTATAGTAAATGTTACCACAATGTTGGTTATAATAACAATATAGACATAGTATAACTAACCCATGTAAAATTTTTACCATAATGTTGGTTATAATAACAATATAGACATAGTATAACTAACCCATGTAAAATTTTTACCATAAATTATAATCATTTTAAGTAAAAATATAGTAGGATTGCAAATATAAAATGATAAGAGAAAGTAACCATTTTTAAGTCCACCAAGTTAAGAATTAATAGTCAATACAATTAGAATATTTTACAAATATTGGTTCAGATAACTATATTTTTATTATTATTTTATTATTATCGCGTAGTGCGCGATTTTATGACATATGTAGACTATTTATAACACTTTCATCAAACTAAGAAGTAGTCTACCACGTAAGGCAGTTGGCTCACGATCCAGAGGTCCCGAGTTCGATCCCACCAAGGTAAGTGTTTTTTTCAGATACGAGAAAATATTTATAATCATAGACTGCATCTTAAGAAACAAATTATAGTTAAAAAATAGTAATAAAATTTCGAAATAAATATATTTTTTTGTTTTAAAGATGGTTACTCTTGTCATAGTAATGCTGACTATAAATCTGTGTTCATTTTACTATATTTTGTATGTTTAACTAAACTATAAATATATAGTTGATGCCAAAATTCACTATAAAATATAGTGAGATTATGGTTATTCCAACTATTTTTTTCTCTCAGTGTACCCCGTTGTATGCGTCGTTTCCAATTAAATCTACGCGCGCGCTTAGGGACGCCTAGCTTTCGTGCGGGCACGTATTCCGTAGTCGTGTTCGCTGCGATTCGCGCCGAAGTATCGGAGTGTGATTGATACCGATCGGCGATTTTGCGATGCGATACTGTTAGGATGCAGTTAACGGCGGATCTCGTGCGACACGGCTCGTTAATCGGTCAATCGCGGCGGGGAACGTGGGTGGCCGATTGCTGCAACCGTTACGCATCCCCCGTGTGATCCTGCATGCGTAATTAGTCGGCGTGTGATCCTGCATGCTAATCACCAGAAAACTAGATTTTCGTACAAGCCGGCTCAAATCGCCCGTTCTGAACGTCAATAATAATTTCTCAAGATTTTTACTGCTCTCCTTATTGTTAGTATCTTGAGATTTTTTTAAAGCGTTTAGATAATTTGAAATTTCTTGTCGATATCGACTGGGCCTTTTTATTATTCTATTGTGTAAAGGTGAAAAACAAGACTACGTGCTTTCTTTTCAATGGATTTCCGGTGTACCTTATCGTTATTCGTGAGCATGAGAAGAGAATATAAATGTGTGTGCCATATCGTACAGTAACGTATACACTTGCATAATTCGTGATTTTAATATAATTCTTTCACAAGAAAACTTGAAATTATTTTTTATATACAATCTCGATTTGAAATTACCGTAAAAATATAGGACGGTTTAAATGAGTTGTAATGAGTAATTGTTAAAATGTTGAAAAATTGTTGCAACCATTTCATTATTTTTTAATAATGGCAAACACATTATGAGAGAGATTATCCTTTGTTTCATAAAACGCTGAAGAATTCGACAATTGCTCGGCTTCCACAAATCTGCAAAATACGGTCGCGTGATGCGAATGCATCTTAAATTTCGCACCGTTCACTCAGTTTTACTGTCTGCCTCGTCATTTTCAGAAATGCAAGAATCTTCGGTGCTGCATTTCGCGGCGTAAAGCATTCCTCGAGGTACGCCAGGCGCGGAACGGTGAATTTGCATAATGCAGATAATTTATTAACGTTCTACGCACTCGCCGGTGAAATTGCGATGTGCACGCTTTTCCTTTTGAATATGTCGATAGTTTTATTGATTTGCATGTTTTTGCAATATTGGTGGCCAGGGCTGCATGTAGAGAAAAGCGAGATGATACTTATGTCGAGCCAAAAGCATATTATTTTAAATATATACGATATGCCAAATTTTTCAACACAATAAGTTTTAATGATATTATTCTTCAAATAATAACTTTAATGCTAATAAAGCTAAAATAATTTTAATTTGTTGCCTCTCAAAAAAATTCAAATTTATTATTTTTAGCATATATATATTTTTCTCTTGTATGACTTTCCATAGCAAGATTCTTATTAAAGCCCAAGTCGCGAAGTTGCTCTGGCTCATATTTTCTCGTGGTCTTTTTACCCTTTTTTATCCTTTGAGGCCTTTAGACGACGAAGCGGCAACGTTTCTCGAGCCGGACATCGCCTCTTGAACTCGCGCATAGTTCGACCAGTGTCGGCATATGCATATGTATTATGCAAACGACGAAATGAAGGGTCAAAGTTCGCGGTCGCGCGATTCGGAACGGGGAAAAACGCGGGTCATCGTTTTCCGCGCGCTTAATGCTTATACGAGCCGGTCGGTCGGTAAACGATGCGCTGGAGATTACGCGCGACGATAAGGACGGCGTATAAAAGACGATAATGCACACGCGATTCAGGCTAAAAGTTTCTGCCGACGCCCGTTCGTGCACGTCAGTCTTGTGCACGTGGCCTTAAATGCACGCTCGCCGCGGATTTCTCTCCGTTTTCCCGGTAAAAAATAACTTCCGCATTTAATTCGGAGTAATTTTCAGAAAAACAAAGTTACCTAACCGAATCGAAATAATGGATGTATATTCATCCGAGACCGCTTTCTCCGCGAAGCGGATATCCCCAACAAAGCTAAATCTGGATTTGTGTTTGGAATGGAGATGTGTGATTTGAAATGAGATTGCCACGTTTTCGCGCACAATATGCGAAGCCGGTTATCAGGCTATATCTCGCGAGAGATACACGAGAAGATAAGTGGGAACACGGAAAGACAAGACATACGGAAGTTATTACGATATTGAATATAAAATTAGATATATACTTAACACACGTCTTAGACTTGCCGAAAAATGTCAAGAGCACATCGTTCAGAATCAAACTTGACTTTTTCTCAAGAAATATTTCGAAAAGGCTTACGAAGGTATTTACAGCGCGGAGATCGTAATTACTTCGAGAAAGAATATTAGTGTTATGACTGCGTGCGATGTTTGCTCTTGATAGCTCCGACAGTTAACGATAATAGGTACATCTGAGAAATTTCCGAGGACTCTGTTGCCGCGCTGCGGTGAAATCGTTTGTGTGCCGGTTTCGCAACGGCCGCGCGCGGCGCGGTTGAGTCAGGCGTGTATCTTTTGAAGTTTCTATTCGCGCGTGGAGCACCACGCGGGCGCCGATGAACTCTCGGCGCGAGGATGTTGTTGAATTGTCGAGGCAATAAGATATTATTCTTCACTCGACCGGCGAATACGATAATGGATACCGTGCTTTTGCCTTTATGTAATAATAGCCGCACGTTCCACGTCGAGGGCACAATGCGTTATCGCAGTGAGTGAGTACGGCTTTCAACGGTACTTTATAGAGTAGCGATCTAAATTGGGATTGTCCTCTCTAATTAAACTTTCTTGTTATCTATTTTCTTCCTTTCTTTGGAGCGCGAACGCACGTTAGTCACTCACTTTAAGTATAGAAAGTGTTAGGGAAAAAAAATTGTTGCACAGAACCACGCATTTGCTATGCTAACGAGATGCCGGGGAAAGAATTCACATTAGCGAAGTTTTTTTTAACTTGATTAAAACTCTTTGGTATACATATAAGTAACGAGAATTTCTCGAATATAATTGAAATGCATCAATAAGAGAATATGCGGCCATTAGTATAAGTCAGTACGCAGCTGGTTATTTTCTTTCGACTTTTTTTTAATCTCTTTATTCGTGCAACCGATGTAATGTCGGAGAATTATCAGGTCTGCGACATACTGGCTTACATAAGGTTTCACACACTCGCGTGTACCTCCGTAGGACGATAATAAAGAATGATAATACGAACGCACGTGTGAGTGCGTGTGCGAGGACCGGTCTGTAAAGGAGGGCAGTCAGGCTTTGGGAATCGAATTTTGAGTCGCCAATTCCCATTTGTCCCTCGGCAATGAATGTTTTGCTCCTTATAATTGAATTGACTGTTTGATTGCGAGCTTCATAAAACGAACGGTTCGCATAATATTGCGATCAACATTTTTCATCATATATGAACAAAACGAATTAAAAGTGTAGCAAGTTTACATTCATCGTACAATAGCGTAATATTATATACAATAATTTTGGTATAAATTTTCTCTTTAAAATTTGATAATATTATAGAGCTAACAAGAGACGTTTTAGAAACAACGATTGAAAGAGTAAAAAAAACATTTATATTTTTTAAATTTTTATTTCTGAAAAGCTTTGTAACAATATGCATTTATGTATTGCATAAGTTTAATAAATTTATCTGATATTTTTCGCGCATTATTCCGCACATTATCTTGAAATAAAACGCATAAAAAACTGTTTTAATATAGTTTATCGCAAATAAACCTCTACAGCTGGTTTTACATGTCCACACGCGCTAACGTCCAAGCATACGTGCGATTATTGATAAGTAACGATAGATTATAAAATCAAGAAAGTAAAATCCAGCAGCATCATCGAGTGAGCGTTGTTGTATACCATAGGTAATCATTAGATGATTTAAGACGTGGTTTTGACGTGTTCATCGTTAGGTGCGATTCGAAATGATGTAGACGTGCGCCGTCCATTTTTCTAAAAAAACAGTAAAGCACGATTGCCATTTTTTTTTTATTACATGTAAAACGGCTGTCGCATTGCATCAACAAAGGAACTAAACAGCATACGTTTCCTTTAACGTTTGCGTCACTTGTCGCTCGTACATGGGACATAAATAAAAACGCGTGAGTCATAAATAATGACGCTAATTTTCTACCAACTGCGAGTAGTTTTTTTCTCGCGAACCTAGTCGGCGAGCCGCATCAGCTGATCCAAGATTGTCGCGATTAGTTTCTCGAGGACTCACAGAAGTTCCACGGAGATAACGATCTCTATTTTAACTTCCACCATAGGATAAAGTCGTTTTCATGCTCATTAGGGAACATGCGGGCTGCTCTGCGCTGCTACCGATTTCTACTTTTTACGCGACGCCCTGCAGCGTAATTTTGCAGTGTTATGACTCCGAACACGCATACGGCTACGCTCGATGGTTGATGGTCCAAGGAAGTCGATGTCTGACAGGCGAAACGAATGTAGCATAACGAATTACGCAAGTATCTCTCTCTCTCTCTTTCTCTCTCTCTCTCTCTCTCTCTCTCTTTCTCTCTCTCTCTTCTCTCTCTCTTCTCTCTCAGGACGCGCAATGCGCGCGCGCGCGCGCACGCGGAAAAAACACTCTTCGTGCCTCCGGTCGCTCTTACTTTTTGCCGGGAGGATCACGCGGCTGCTTTCTTTTCCGCGTTAAAGGGATTTGCTTGCTCGGAAACGCGGCTCGATAATTACTGCCGTTCGTGCGATTCGTAGAACGTTCGCAGCGTTTCGACGTTATCTTTATAGCGAAAAATGGGCTTTCTCCAGATTTTTTTTTCTCTTTTTAACGATTCGCTGGATATTGCGGCGACGGATTTGCGGGATCGAGGAACATCGCGGATCGAAAAGATGCGCGAATCGCGCGAGACACTCGGAACTAACACGACCGAATGCGTTTCTTCTTTCCTTGCCGGCCGACGACTTCGTTCGCGCCATTGTATCCAGCTGTCCTCCTTTTAATGGCGGGTGGAATTACGAGGCTGCGTTTAATTGAGAACCGGCGCGAACTCGACTTGCCTAAGGATAACGGTGCGTTTTTATTACCTCGTTGGCCTGGAACAATCGACAAGTCGGATTCGCTCCGGCCCGGTTCCGATCAGGATTTTTCATTTCTACATCCGGTGCGGAAGTGGCCGGCTACACGCTTCCTCGATATAAGATTTTAATTGGCGGTCATTCGTCTACGCGAAAGTGTTAATTTTGACCCAATTGGGTGAAATTTCCATCTTGTAATTGGCGGCGAGCGCGCGGATAGCGGGAAATTCTCAATTAAATTAATTTACTTTGATTTTATTATTAAAATTCTTCGACACGCATTGCATAATTTCTTTTGTTGATACTCTTCGTATAAATAATTTTGCTGATTAAACTGTTGATATAGGCCTTTTTTGGTTAAAATAGAAAATAATTAGCATCAATTTTCCGCACCAATTAAATAAAAAGAGGAAAGGAAAGAAAAAAATGAAACAACTTCGATTCGTATCGTCTATTCAAATTTATTAGATACAAAGTGCAATGACCGTGAGCATAAAGCAGTATAATCACGAGTAGGAAATAATCTTATCCGACGCATTATCTAAAACTATTAGAAATTTCTTTCGTGCGTAAGAGAACCCACAATTATATTCCAAACATACGATGCGCACGAAGCTAAATGTTAATAATTTAGTAGCTCTTTAGCAATTTTATTATATGTATATCACATTCAAATAACAAATGAATGTTCCTCTTTTTATGACAATAGTGAAAGAAACTTCCGCTGGTTGTCTAAAAACTGCCGGATAAACGAAGGTAAGAAAACTGAAGGGGGGGAGGAGTGTATACGCTCCTGTTCTCAGTCAGAAGTCGCTTATCAGATCCCTGATGTCAATGGTGAGATAGTGCAGGACAATTAGGTTCCATCTACAAATTGCTTCGTCGTGCTAGATGCTATCTCGTCTTAATAATCGGGTCTCGTTCATTGTTCCACCATGTTTATTATTGTCTCGCAAGTGACGATAATAGTCTCACATGACTAGAGTCTCGGTGTCGCTTCCGGTATATATTCTCTTCAGTTGATGATCATAAATGATGCCATCTCGATAATATATCACGGAGAGTGTACAATTAATTTAGCACAATGAAGTATTTCTCCACAATTTGAAATTCTTATGTCAATATTTCTCTGTGGAAAAAAATACCCGCTGCTTATGATATTATTACGCACTTAATTAAATCCTCCGGCAATTTGAGAGAGAGAGAGAGAGAGAGATATTGACGATTAATAAAGCGGTGAGGGCGATGCAGGAAATACGAGGATCGCGGCATCTCGTCAGAATCATGCGGAGGATCGATGAGCCTTTACCGCCTCCCCGAGCCTCTTGCGGACGAGAGGTCGCGATTTTTTCGCAACTTCGACGCCCACCCCGGGATGATTTATTCGAATTATAAATCGACGAGAGACTCCCACGTTGAGACGCGTGCAATGCCTGCCTTGCCGTTCGTGGGAGGTCGAACGCGTCAATTATACACGACGACCCACGCTGGCCGGGCTCGATTTGTACACGTGAAAGTGTTAGAGCATGTCACGAACCTTCGTGCGCCTATCTTTCCGCACGCGTACGATCCGTTTGATCCTTATCCGGAAAAAGTGTTTTACTAATCGAACTGAAAGGCAGTTTTCACTGCGATAATTAATTTAACAGTGCGGAAATGGCAACGCGCGAATTTATCATCACTGTGTGCAATGTTTTGACCAATGTGCTCAATTCATCATTGCTGTTTTTGACTAATATACTTAAATATCTTATTTAGTTTCCGCATTTGCTATTTCCTAACTATTTTATAAATAATTTTTTAATTGTCTAAAATTGTACATAGAAATTTATGTATAGGTTTTTAATTAACAAATATTGAACTAAGCTTGATTGCTGCAATTTATGGAAGACGGCTTCAAGCTACATTTTGTTTTTATTTTCTATCGTGTAAATTAATCTGAAGTTTTTCGTCTCGTTGCCGCGCGTTTCCTTTGTTCGCGCAGTCAAAACATATGTAGATACTTGCCTGGACGTGAAGGGTTTTGACAGAAAAAGAAACAAAAGACGTAAAAGAAAGTCGCGATCATCGTTGCGTTTGTAGGGAGTGCGGTGCGCATCGTCACAAATATGATTGTACTCATGCGGGAAGTATTCTCATTAAGTCGAGTCCTGCGGAATAGAAGCTGTAATAATCAAGATTCTTGCACCTGCAGGACCGGCTGCAACGACTTTGCCATTCTCGGTGCGACGACGATGACGACGTTTCTCCAGAGAGAAAGATCGATGCACCGCTTGACGTATTTTTATTCCGGTCGATTATTTTTACTTGTATCCGACGATGGTATCTCAAATATCCGTATATGCGCTCGTACGAGATCGGCTTGTACAAAAACTGCACCTGTTTCTTACAATGCTCGAGTAATATTAATCGATAATATATTTGATATATTCATAGTTTTAACATTTATAATACAATATATACTTACAATACATAATTTTTGAAAAATTTTTATAATTATGTAGGTACTTTGATTATTGATATAATTATGCACTTAGTACTTATTGTTTTAACATTACGTTGTATCATTATTTTGCTTTTATATCGCGATATAATTTTTTCATTATTTTTATTTTTTACATATGTCGTCTACTCCGTGGCGCAGTGTTCGCACTTACTAGTTTCCCAGAATAGTAAGTTAATTTCTCTGCCCTTCTTTTTTTTCTTCCCTTCGTTTTCTTCGTTCGTCCTTCTTCTTTCCCTCGCCGGCCGGATAACTGCGCGATCGTCGTATAGCCCGTGAAACGAGTTTTGCAACTAGGCGACCTCCGCAAGGCGAGCGAAGTTACAGAGCGAGAACTTTTCTCTCGCGAACCCGCGATGAAAAGAAGGCACGCGAAAGACGGCCGAAAGAAGTCCCGCGCACGTTTGCATTCCGTGTACGGAGAATACATACCGATGATCGTCTCATAATAAAATTAGATAGTCGTCCCGATGGATTCCGCTCTCGCGTGTAAGCGCGAAGGTAATCAGCCCACATATAAGCGAATAAATGGCGACCGCCGGCGAGAGGGACGGAGAGTGCTTGCTACCAGAGAGAATTCACGCAGGCAATGCAAGACATCCGCGATGTACGAGCATGCAAACTTCAAATTGCAGTGTGCAGTGACATGATGCGCTAATGAGGAAAGAGAACATGAAGAACATAAAGGTGCATCGTTTACGTGTACATAAATAAATATAGAATGTCATAGAAGATACTGACTTGTATTAACTGACGTTAAATAAAATATAGGTATATGCATAGATATATAAAATTTGGCACATAAACACATATAAAGAATTATAATAATACTTATCAAAAAATTAACAAACGAAGGGAAGAAGAAAACGCAAAATATATGTAAATGTAAATGCTGAGCGTGAAGGATATCAGATATTATATTATATATGTATTATTTTATAATTTTTTTTATGTATTAAAAGTGGCAAGTTTTGGTTGCCATCTTGAAAATTGACAATATGTAGGCTATTACAAAATTAGAGACTATTTACAAAATTGCAAATGTTCAACGTTCCGAGAACGCTCGATGCGTGCTGAGAGAATTTCTGCACGTGACGTAAGATTTCCGCGCATGATGGTTAGCGCATGTGGATTTGCGTAAATAGCTACGTGGCTTCTTTTCTCACGTGAAGCTCCAGTTACCAACGTGATTAGATAGCTCGAGTGTAGAATTACTTCGATAATATGTACGCATCATGTATTACTGAGGCAACGCGATACCGAGATAAAGATTCATTTCGCACGTAACTCGTGTCGCTCACGTCCTCTGAAAAAGACAAAGGTTTAAGTTGCATAACTAGTGTTGATCCATTTCAAAAATTCTTGCGTATTAATTTCGCCCGTACACACGTACACACATATATGCATGAACATGCAAATTTTGATGCTAGAAAATTACATGGTGATCAATAGTGCTTCGATTTTTACGTACGTAAAAGTACGCACGTGTTAGCTTTCATTTCATATGACTTTTTCGATTGTCAGCTCGGTGACTCAGGAACCTTCAACAAAAACGATCAACTAGACTAACGACATACAGTTGGGCGTCCCTCTCATTGCTCCGATTTTCCTCTTTCAACTCGCACCGCCATCCGGCACGAGTGAACTCGGATTAATTTCCTTCGGTCGATACCGCGACGAATTAATCCCCGTGCAAAATCGCGCCGGCTGTCGTGTCCGATTCAGCGGCCGAATCCTGAAAAGGTAAAATGACAATTGCGCATCCTGCGGAAGCGGATGCTCGTCAGCACGCTTGGCTAACTCTCTCCGTCGTTTCACGACCTACCCCCCTACATTGAAGTAACATTTAGTGAACGTTTGCATTGCGGAGATACGAATATGCTTTACTTTTGATCTTACAGTAACGCCAATACTATTATTGGAGTTCACCTTTGTACAATCTACTCGTAATACTAAAGGCTCATCGGTGATAAGCATAATCTTGTTATGTACATACATTCTTTATCTTATATCATGAGTGTTCTCGTAGCTCATGTTTCTATCTATCTTAAATAGAGAAGATTTCGAATACTGGAATATTTTCCGATTATTCTTTTTTGTTTAAAAGTTGGTGAGAACAATGGTAAAATTTTCATATTATCATTGATAATAAATCGCAAATTATTCTTTTTTCTTCCAGTCGGTGTAATTAAAAGCAATCCTAAAGTATAGTTGCCATATATCATGGAGATAATAATTATTTTTTCTCCATTATAGCGTGAATATTTTATGATTGGTAGCATGACGTAGGTATTATTCTGAACGAACCGTTCAAATTACGGCTTGGAATAATCAAATTCTACGACATTGTATTCTTCCCCTGTGCGCCATGTGCGCCATATGTGCGCGGCTAGTTTCAATTCCAGGAGCCTAGTTTACGGATGCAGCACACTCGTGCACGCGAGCCGATGCGCGTGCAACGAGCGTGCGGAGGAACGGGTTGAAGCGGACATGCGTGTACGTGACTGTGTTTGCGCGCGTACCGGCACCGTGTCGAGATCGCTGCAACACAGTCGGAGTTGAGCAGAACTTCCGGTTGCATCGAACAACTTTATCGGGGAGGAAGTTGGAGGATGAACAGTTGCATCCCAAGGAGATGTTGGCACAGTCTCAGAATTTTGATTGGAAATTGTCGACTTATCTTCTCTGTCTTGCGTATGTTTATACAATCTGGAAAAAAATCATACGTGTGCCTATGTTACTCTAATGGCAAAGTGCCGTAACTGACTAGGCCATAGTTTCTAATACTTTCTTTAAACATCCAAAGTACGACGTTTAACTAGTCGTCAAGACATCAGAAATTGTTGATTTAGATACGTTTATCTTATTTTAGAAAGTGCAATTTGTTTAATGTTTCGATATAAAAGGCATGTGACGAGATATTAATTTTCTCAGAAGGTATGGGAGAAAATCGGCATACACTTATTACAAATTGCACATTAACCACTTAGTCACAGTGGTATAGACAATGTGTGCCACTTTTGTGACAAAACAACTATCCGAATTTTGCCTGATGCTCTCTTTTCGTGATCGCGATGTGTAGCGATAACGCAACGATAATGCGCCCATAATTGCTCATTAATTGGCTCGTTTATGTCCCATTGACATAACTTTAGCATCCGTTTTCCCAGATTATGACGTATTCGCGGTCGCGAACGTAATCTGTCCCACATTAGTCTAAATGGTGGCTCTTTGAAACAATATTGCGGGAAACGGTACACAAACGCTTTCCTGCGGATGAGACCGAATTAGCAGAATGGGAATGACACGCAACTTGCAGTCGGCAATTCGATTCCCGTTACCGTGAAAGAATAACGCGCCGTACCGTGACACCCAACCATCATATACGGATTTACTGCGTTTTCGCTATTATTAAGAGAAAAGTATCTCAGTTGCAGATATCTTTTGCAGTTCCTTGCTCAACAAAAATTCTCTGTCTCTGTGCAAATCTTTGGCCCGCTTGCGTCGCGTCATAAAGAATAGAATGGAAAAAGACGAATGTGCCATATACACGCATGTACACAATGGAAAGAATGAGTATTATGTCTAGACGAGAATATCTTCATTTTACCTAATTCGCACATTAGCTGGCGAATAAACTCCTATCACGTAGAACGTAGAATGTTAATTCTACAACTTTCTTATTTTCAGAGTAATTGAATTGTAATGGTATTGAGATTTTACGAGAGATAAAATCGACAGAAGATTGGAAGCTTATTATCGATTCTCTCATTTAATACATTTCCGTGACATCATTATTGCGCACATTTTACGTTTTTAGTGAAATAAGTGATCGCGTGGGCCACGCGCGGCCACATGCGAATCTCGCGTGTTATGGCAACCGAGAGGTTCCTCCGCCGGGCGAGGTTGAACGCCCTCGTAACGCCTCAAAGGAGAAGTGATTGAGTCGCAGCCGCAGCCACAGTGCTGCGCCACTCCGCCGTCGTTTAACTGGATTAGGAAGCCAGTTGGAGAAACGGGCGGGCTCATGTCGCGCGATGTACTCCAGATACAATTTGTGTCAATATGTGTGCAGGATGCTCGCGTACATTGCAAGCTCACGCATGTACGCGGGTGCATTACCGTACAGAGAGTCAGACAAACCCGGTGAACCAACCCGCTGCCGTTGTTTCACGAGATACTTGATCGAATGCACTTTGCCGCGATCCTTTCTTTCTGCATGAAAGCCCGACATTCGCTCAGAATCATCTTTATTCTTGAGTAAATTAGTAGCTATTATAATACGCGGTTATATGTAAAACCAACCCAATCTATTTTGAGATCCAGCTAATTTTTAAGTAATAATAGGTATGCCTTTTGCTATGCAAAAATCTTTATTATGCATCTATTTATAATACCTTTGAAGAAGCAAGATTTTTTTTACTGAGATGAAACATTTGTGTTCGTTAGTTTGATATTCTGTATCTTTGTAGTGGTAATTTTCAAGATTACAATATTTTTAGCTGTGTACATATATGGCGTGTATTGATATTTTGGTAGTCAGATTTGCATGTAATACACATATACATATATGTATAAAAGCAATTTGTCTGTCAATCGTTTGCAAGTTGAAAGCGGGTACTTTATGCGTACTCACGACGAAACTCAAGTGCCTGCAGAATTGAGTGTCGAAATAATTCATGCGGGCTGAATTTCCGGCGACGGCGTCGCGCGAATATAACTTAAGAAACTTACATCACGTCTGAAATACATACTTGAGCCTCTTAATAACGAGAGACCCGTTAAGATAAAATCTTCAAAATCATTCCAAGCCATTAATCTAACATTGTTGAGAATTCCATTGTTTTTTGTTCTCTTTGTTAAATATAAATACTTACATTCCCAGTCTGTTCGCGCAAACTTCGGAGTATATTCTATTATTAATATTCTTGGCGTTTTTTGACAAATCCTGTAATTGCGATATAAAATCTGAACCTATTATGTTGCGATAACAATTTATTAACCAAGAAATTTGGACAATGATTAGCAAAAAAAGGATGAAAAAAGGACGGTCCGAATAATGTAATCGATCGATTGGAGACCACAATGGTGATGTGACACGCGAACTTTTGTGAGTATTTTTACGTCGAGGTTCTGTGGATCACGGAAACAAATTAGGAGTTCGCGTGCGACAATGTACCTTTTAACTAAATAAAAGGTACGAATTTCACATGACCGTGTTCACTTGCCAATCTTGCTTATTACGTGCTTTTGTTCTAAACAAGAAACTTTACCATGAACCATGAAGCTTATTTCATCAAACTTGTTCACTCACGTACACAAAATGTATTTTGTGGTTTCATACAAACGAGAAATCATTAAAGCAATATTAATTTTAGACAGTACGTAACATGCAATTTTTTTTTTTATAAAAAAAGTAGTTTGACTAGTAAAAGGAGAAAATATTTGCTTTCGATCAATACCAAAATCAAATTTCTTTCAAAACGAAATTTTTTATAACACGTAAACTAAGAGTAATTTATCAGTCATCATATATTAGTTATGTATGTGGCAAATATGATTGACATTAACCTCATTATCATCGGTTATTACCGAAGCATTGTGTAAGCGATTTCTGCAAACGTTTCGACAGTGGATTTCAGCTGAACATGCTCCGATGATTTCCCTGTTTTTTACATTACGTCGTTACTACCTACCGTCCGATGCGTTTAAAAGCGATTACGACAGAGCGAGGAAGGAAAAAAGAAAACCCACTGCCTTCGTCGGCAGAGTGCGAATTAGTTGTAATTGGACTCGCGTCTATCACATAACGCGGGATATGCGTGTAATAACTGTAATTACAATGAGAAAGGCGAAATGTATCGATCGTTCGCACTCGCAGATGTTCCATCTATTTCTACTTTTCGCTTTTATCATTTACTTACATTTATATATATACGTATCGCAGAAACAATTACATAATTAATTAATAATTAATAATGTACATATTACAGTTTCTTCGTTACGATTTATTATCGTAGGTAAAAGCTTCATAAAAAAAATCTTTTACGTATTGCGTTTTATACATTATTAACGGTATTTTATTTTCTCTCTTATTATAACTATAATAGCAATTTGTTATTTTTATAACAAAGTAAAATCTATACAAGGAACGCTGTGCGCTTGTCTCCTCAAAGTGCATTTCGGTGTCGCCGATCGATACCGAAGTAAACATCACGTTTTTTCCTTCTTGCTTGGCTTATCGGCAATTTGTTTATAATGCGTAATCAACAACCGTTTTCCTCCCGCAAAGGCTTCCGCTTTATTCTTTCCTGTACATCCCGTATCGTCGATGCGCACTAACTCGCGCCGTGCGCACTTACGCGCAACCAATTGCTCCTCCATTTTCCGGGGTTAATGCGTATTTACTGTACGCACGATTTAATCGTTGCTTACCTTCGATGCGATAGAGTGAACCGCGTAGTCATCGATCCTGGAAAAGATAATTACGATAATTTCTATATGTAAATAAGACATAGAAATTTACACCTTTAGAGTAAACGTTAATAAAAGTGCAGGTGCATGCATGTAAACATATTACGAACGATTATAAGAACCGACTCCTCCGACGTCGTTTATCTCCGCCGACCGAATATTCTCTCTCCATGGGGATCACAGGATGGTGATACCGAGGGGAGAAAGAACGTACAGTAATCGGCGTCGGTGGAATCGGCCCTAAATCATCCTTGATCTTGCTTGCCACCCCGCGTTTCAGCCTGCTGCGCCAATGGCAACGTTCAATTTCCGCTCGTATCCACCTGTGCCTCTTTTTTTTTTGTTCCGCACATGTTCCGAGATAACCTGATGCTGCGTGTTGCAGGCGGAGGTAGCGGCGCAAGCAACCGCTCGCAATATCAGCGAGTCAGAACAGACTCCTGCACTAGATGATTTTACAATCGTGCGTGGCTCTTGAAGAGCAGAAAAAAAATAGTCTGCTCTTAAAACGAAGAGTTAGAAGACCATGATTGAGTAACGCACGAATTGAGTTATAAAGAAATAAAAATAGAACAATGGAAAATGTGTGTCTCGCAGTGAAGATAAAAGACTGTGAAGATAAGATTACATATAATGCATATCGATTGCATAAACAGATTAGTGCAAGCGACGAGTTATCAGCAATTTGTAAAGTTAACTTAGAAATACATGCTTACTATCAGCATGCTTATCTGATAAGTATGTTTATCGTCGAAGATTATGAAATTAATTAAGTCAAGACTCATCAAGTTAACGCATTGGATTTCGAGAATAATTTTTTTGAAAGTTTCTATTCTTTATACGGTATGTCTTTTTTTCCACAAAAAAGTTTTGAAAATTTTTATTTTTTTACTCATAAACAAGATTCTGCTCTATGTGTTAAGTGAAAATGTTTCTAAACGGTATTTTTCTTCCTCACGCACAGCCTCCTGCATCGCGTTCACGATACACGCCGTGGCCGACGTAGGCCGATTTAAAATGTTGATAGCGTCCTATTATGGTTAAATAACTGCTGACCGAGAGTAGGGCTCGTTGGTTCTGACCGTGTATAAAATAAAGCGGCGTGCAGCGGCCACGCTCTACAAATCAACGGAGAAAATGCTCTCGCCTAGCGCGATGCTGCATGCCGCAGTGTACGTGTGCACGTTCTAATATATCACAGTCTAGCTGTCTTCCAGTAAAAATACATAAAGAAAAATTATACAGAGAGTTAAAAATTAGAAATAATATAGTCTACGTCAGAGAATGTAATAACGGTCTTTCTAGTATTTAACGCATATTTCTTACGAAGAAACGGCAACAGATTGACGATCTCGACCGAGATAGATCAACTAAAGAGATTATTCGCAATTTATAATGGTATGATGATCAAAAGATTGATCAAAAGATTTATATGCGGGAAAAAAGCAGACATTAGTATTCTTTAGAAAGTGATTACATCTATTGCAAATCGCGACGTTATATCCTTTTGAATACGCCTCTCGATCGAGATGAAGCAGCGAGCGATTTCACTCGCTTCGTACAGCCGTTCTCATCATCCGCCATCTGTCATCTTTCGGGAACACCTGTTTACCGAGAGTTTAGCTCCACGTAAGAGGAGCCACGTTTCCTTATTACGTCGGCTCACCGCAATTCGCGGGCATAAAAAAGAAAGTATATGTATCACGAGTTACATTTCAGGATCTCAATTTAATTCGCCGTTAAAATATCTCGGTATTTCACGAGTCCCGGTAGTTTAGTCTTACATGATGAAAGATATACAATTTCAGCAATTGTCCAATGTACGACAGCGTTAAAGATTACATCAGATTACGATTACCATTGGTATATGATAAAAAAAGTGTGAAACATTGATTCTATTCGGGAAACATTATTCACTTGAAGCTTCTATTAGATGTACAAAATCGCGTGTTGGACTATAATTTGCCGGTAGGGTAAAGAAAAACGTGAGCTCCATCGGGCATATGTATAGTCAACTATCTCATCGCGTCCTCCTCTTCCGCGCTTCTTGATAATTACGTTGGCCCATTTCGCATCTAGTTACAGTTACTCACAATCAGTGGCATTACGGCGCAACGCTAATTTCCGCAGATACGCGACCCGATCTGCGCAATGCGTGCAGTTATAATGATCGTTTTGCCTCCCGCGGGGAAGTTACTAATTGCATGCGTAAGAAATATGATTTGCATCGCGGGCTGGTGCGTGATATGCCGTCCCGATTATTGCTCGGATGCGTTATCGAGTGCAGTTTCGAGATTCTCAGTTTGCTCCATTTTGCGGAAAAAGAGTTATACCGTCGAAATTGCATTGCACTGTATTAATTAAAGAAATGAAAAGTGCGCCGGTGAAGCGTTCCTTAATGAATTATTCTTTCAAGCGCAACAGAGTTCGCCGTAATAACTTCTTATTCAATCTCGAAATTTATGCATTGTTTAATCGATTCGAATCGTGTGGATTAGAACGCGAGATTAACCGACTGAGCTCTTTCCTTTGAATGAAGTTTCAAAGGCACCTCCGCTTAGAACCGTACCACTTAATTGCACGCGAGCGATTCGTTGCCGCACAATGCACCAAGTTGCACCAAGGGTCAAAGTGACTTTCAACTATATACCTGACGAATCTCGTAATTAATGGTTGTACCTTTTGCCACAAGAAGTAGTCCCTTAATTGAGTCTCTTCGAAAAACGACCATGAAAATGATGACTTTCTTACTAACGTTGATTGTCACGACAAGACTGATCCGCTGTATCTCGATCGTGCTATCTTATTATTAAATATGTTAAAGTAAACTTATAAATTTTATCAAAATTTATCTAAATTATATAATAGGTATATGTGTGTAGGTGAAAAATGTTATATCTAAATTAGTTATAAATTTATACAAGTTAAACGAAAGAAAGAGAGGTTGAATTAATTTGACCCGAATTCGGTGGTTAATGCAGCGTCATTTTGATCATGAAAGAGGCCATGCCATTATCAGATGTTGATCGAAGCATCCGATCGATTAATGATGCTGAGCGGCATATCCGGCCCGGTGCACCTGCCCGTTTCAGCCGATTGAAACCGCGCGCTGTCGATAGAATCGAAATCGGGGCGGGGAATTCGCGGTCGCGGTCGATTAACTTACGTAATCGCGCAAACACGGGAAGCGATACCGATTAGATGCTGTAATTATTCTTGCCCGTCTCGCAGACTGCTGCGCCGTTCGCCGAGACCTTTTTTTGACCTTTACCTTTTTGCGCGGCATGCAGATTTCGGGATCGCGTGCAATCACGAGGCGCGGGGCGTTTAAATCCACGGATTGTTTATCGGGCGCGACAAAGACTCACGGTTTTTGTTACCTAATTACCGCAGTATGCAACCGCGGTCAACGTACTCGAGCATATTGCGGAGTCACGAACAGCGTTTTACGAGCAAGCGCGCACACAGAGCCCGATAAAGTGCGCGTCTCGTCGCGTAAACACGCGAGAATTTCTACACTTTGCCATGTAGGATCGTGCTAATTGCCGCTTGTTGCCCCTCGCCTCTTGTTACAAGATCAGCCCATGCACGGAGCATGCTTTGTTGCCGGCTTCCCTACCGGCTGTCCTTGCAAGTTGCAATTCGTATTATCTCGCGCGAAGTCCGAGCTAGATAATTTATTTATTTCGCGAAACTAAAAGGTGTCGATTTATACTTTCTCTTGCTAATAGTATAAAAATAATTAATATAAGAATAAAACGCAAAATGCGCGGAAATCAAGAGTCGATTCACGTTTCATTTATTTTCTGTAACTTTTCAAGGATAAGCGAAGCATGAAGCTTGAGCAGACAAATTTTACCTGCCTGCTACAATCGAACGTCGAATATCGCCTTGCTCTAGGCTCCGCGCGAATCATTCACGAATAATAGATCATTTATCACCGCGTATATTTGCGCCGCAGCAAGAGTGATACCGGCTAGGGCAGGTTGGTGCTCCGATCGAACGGAACGGTTCGCCCCGTCACGGCAGTTTTATTATCCTTTTATGCTATCGTTCGCCATGCGAGAGAGTTACGGCGATGAGAGGTGCAGCCGAGTAAAAATGGGTCGAAGAGCACGACAGCGCGAGCTGGCACCTCGTCATTTTCGTGACATTTATTGAATTACAGAGCCGGTTGCCGCCAACCATTATTGTTTTTTTTATTACAGTTTTCGCGACAGGTGAACTATCGAGGAATTTTGATTGAGATATTGTAAGATATTAAAACCGGATTTTTTTAATTAAATGAATGGTATACTCGTGTACATTTAATTCATTTTTTTATTCATTGATTTTAGAAAAAAAAAAGAAAAAAAAATATTTGAGAAATCTGTAAAAAGATACGTATTATAAAAATCTTTTATTATAATAACAATTAACAATTTTTTTTCTTTTTTGCTAAAAGAGCTGAAAACTTAACATGTTACTACTGGCTTGAAGTCTATAAACTCTGTAATACGTACTTTGCTATGAATATCAGATCACTTAGGAATTAGTGCACAAATTTTTCAGCGATTTATTCGTAGTTTCTTCTTCTTCAAAGGAAATATTCAGCAAAAAGAGAACCCGCGAAATGTTCCATTCGACGAAGCAAGCATCACGTTCCAGGATAACCGACAACTTAATTGGCTCCTTACCAGGCTCACAAAGGCGCGACGATACATCTGGAACTAAATTTTTGTTATTTTAAATAAAACGTATGTATATAATTGTTGCATAAATATTTTGCTTCAAAATTGCCAAAATTGCTTAGTCTGTTTTCTGTGTACATTATTATCGTACAATCAATTACTTTAATTGCTTCTATTACCATTGCTCAGACAAGCTAATGTATCATCATTTTATCAGTAACATTTTATTTAACAAATTTGCATGATATAGTGCTTATATAAAGATATTGGCATGTAAAGTAACATTAAAATTTAAGTAAAATTTAAAACCGATTATTATTCTTAATGGAATATTAAGAGACACAATATTAAGAGCCTCTCATAAAAGACATAAGATTAAGATGTTTGTGAACCTCTAAGTTTAGTCTGTCACGCGTGTTCGCTGCTATGCAATCGCGTACACTCTCTTATGCGTATTGAGTCGCGACACGCATGTTCACGGTGATGCTTCACGTTGCGAATCGTCAATCAGCTGCATCCTGCAACCTCGTTCTCTCTTTCTCTCTCCCTCTTTCATTCTCCCTCATGCCTCGCTTTGTTGCTTATTCAATGCTGTGATAAGCGATGGTTGTTAAGACTCAACAAGAGTTTAACGAATCTTCGTAACAAACGTATCGTTTACTTTTTTTCAATTGCGAACGCTGATAACGCGAATCGAAACTGATAGACATATTTATTCAAACAATTAATGAAGATACATATTTGTATCTCGAATATTACACAAGATTTCAAGATGTATGAGATCAGTTTAGTTTCCCTCGATTATAAATCTTCTCGAACGAATTTAAAATCCTTAATAAAAGTTTCGCAAAATATAATATTTTTTAATAACTTAATTTTCAATGTTAAATATTTTAATAAATCTTCATATATTCGAATAAAAGATGTAGGATGATATATACACATATTATAGGTATATGTATATGTACTCACATACATATACACCCTCAAATAAAAATTAATTATTAAGTGCAATAATTTCGTGAATTAATGTTGGTTATTTTTTCTTGATTATATTATATATATGCATACCTTATTACTATGTATGTATATATTCGATTTAATAAATTCTCAGCCAATCTCGCGCCATGTCGTCAAACAAATGTTTGGTCGATACGACGCCTCCTGACTTCGATATTGGCCTACATTGCTTTCACTTTTGCTGTATCCTTACTTTCCCATGGTCACGCCGTGAGGATTACTCGAGTTGCATTGAATTGCTCTACCCGGTGGTTTACGAAAGAGTGCAGAATTGCGCTGTGCAAAACATGACGTCGCATCGCAACGATTGCACGTAAAAAGAAAGCAAAGTAGAAACTATTTTGCAAAATTATCGGCCAGTACGGTACATCCAACCAGCATAAAAATTATCTATGTGAAAATTCTTATCTTCCTTTTATATATACTCGATTAAATACAATTCTCAAGTGTTTGTTCAAAATTTTGGAAAATACCGAGACGCTGCGTAACCATGGCACCTATCGGATACAGCTGTGTAAAGCGCGATAGTTTACACGCGTATTTTTCCTTAATCGAGACACGGATATACACACGCCTTTTCCTGAGATTTATTATCGACGAGATGCTCACTGGGGCATTTATAACACATGGCGTGCATCTGCCGCCCCTGTTAGTTGTACGATAAAAGGAAATCGCTCTTGTTAAACAGCCCCTGCTCTGCTCGATATTGTTGCATTATAATTTACATCATGCTCTCTTTTTATTACGCCTGTTTATTTTTTATATTTAAAGTCTAAATTATTTATATTTTTTAGTATATATAATTTATGTACATATATAAATTGTAAAACTTTATTTTATCGCATTAGACTAAGCATAATATCCAGACACAATTCTTTGCTGCTTGCACTAATGAGGGAGTGTTACTTGCGTGTTAGACGGGAGCAGTTTCGTTCATCTTCATAACGCACGTCTGTGCGTACTTACGTCTGTATGACATTAAGCTTCGCGCGTGTACGAGCGTGAATGAAACATGCTCGAGTCGAATGCAACGTACATGCTATAATCGTCTATTATACGATGGTATCGTGAAAGCGAAATTGTGGGAGTTGGAAGAAATTGCTCCTGCTCCACTTTTCCCGTTAATTGTTTAACTCACTCGAAAAAGTGGTAAAAATAGATAAAATTCGCGAAAATTGCTGCATGTTTCATTGTCGCTTGCATATTGAACCATTTGTTTCGTAGCTTGCACGAAGAAATTTTATGTACAATGTATCTATTTTCGCAATCACTTGGTAAGTTTCTAAATTTAACGAGTTTTTCTTATTGTAATTATGTGAACGTTACATATATGGTTTGTGTATCAAAAATCAAGCGTATATATAGATATATATAGATATATATAGATATATAGATAAAAGTGATTGGAGATTCATTAATATTACAATGAAGATAAGTCGTTCTATTTTGAGCGATTAGCACTTGAATTATTTTTGTGAACTGTTCTGATATTTTAAAAATTATCTCACTAGTCACTAGTCGAAAATTATCGAACCGAAATAACCGTAGCACACAGACATCCAAGATCACTCGCCTGGAAAAAATTACTCCATATCGCTCTAAGAGTGATATGATGTTAATGTTGTTTTAATGTGACGTAAGACAATATTAGATCATTCGTAATTATAGTACTACAAATCGTAGTATTATCCAGTCCTCGTTGATGTTTTGCTGTCCGTGCAATCGGTATTATGGGAATTCCGGGGAAATTAAGAGCAATAAGCACTTGCAACAATTTTGTATTTCTCGCCGCGATAACTTGTGTTTGTCTCGCAATTGAAGGAAATTGAAATGTATATATATAAATACATCATATAATGTATAATATAGCATAGAGTTTTTCTAAATAGAGTGAAAAATCAGTGATGATGAACGCGAACAAAGAAAACGATGTAAATTATACTGAAAATGAGTTCAATTAAAAGATCCAGAGCAGAGAAATAATTTCATAGATGCATACTCTTTCTTGTTGCACCGTTTAAAAATCGACTGTTAAAGTACTCCGTATCTAGAATAGTATTAGCGGTGAATTTTAGAGGCGATCTATTTAAAGGGGAGTGATTAAATTCATCCGGCATTATGGGATCTGCAATTAGGCTCGTGATCCGCTATTACACGCCGCTATAATTCGTTTGGATCGAGCTCCTTAAGCACGAGCGCAAACTGCCCGTTAACGATCTGTTATTTGCAACAACGTTTCTCGGGTTCGCGAATCACGAATCACGAAGACGAGCGTCTCGGAATTATTGAATCGTGCACGAGATTTAATTTATCGAGTTCGGACGGTCGGCCCGAGTTATATGCGAATCAGCTGTTGCGCCGCATAGGTACTGGCAGTACTGGGTAGAGGCAGGCCAGATATAATTATTTTAAGAACAACACAATGTCCGCGGGCGACACGCGCAGCGCTATGCACGGGAAGCCACTTTCACTGCGCGAACAATGAGAAATGATGATTGCTCCAATATGACTGCGGCGAGCGAACTACCGAAGCGTTACGTTAATACATTTTTGCCGAGCGGCTCGCAGTTCGCTCGTTTTTCGCGGCGGATCGTAATGCACGTTTTAGTAAACGTAGTAAACGATGCTCGTTCGACGTTTATCTTTCACCGTGTCTTTTGTTTTTTGAGCATAGAAAGTGTCCCATATTTTTACTCCAATTTCACATTCTAAAATGACCAATCAGGTTATTGAATCTTGTTTCGGCAAAAACACTGCTTTATAAGTTTTCTACTAATATATTCTTCAAATATAGACTTGATCAATACAAATAAATGCAATCGGAAATTATCGGCTTTGTACGTAACAATTGAAGCTCGAGTCGTTATGCAATAGTTTTTACTTCTACCTTTTTGCTACACGATACTAATTTAGATCGCTGTAGATTATGAAATACCTGCGATTGAGATTCGCTTAAAAGACAAATAATACTTAAAATTTAATTTTAAGGGGATTGAATTGGGTCCATGGCCAGAACGGACGCAGATAAGATGACAGTTGGCCGGCGTACATCCTTATATCGATGTAGCGATCGATAAATTCCATAACAGGACGTCGAGCGCCATTATGTAAACCCTCGGGGACCGAATGGATGAGCCAATTGGGTTACCGATCGATCAATCGATCAAGTTCCCTTCGCCTACGTTCGATTACGATCGTTATACCGTTTAATTTTTTGCAATTTAAAATAGTTTCGAAAAATCGGTCAACAAACGTTTCCATTATTTATACAATACGAGCGCAAAAAGTTATTTCGATCACTGATTTTTTCGTTCAGTTTCTCTTTTAACATTCGCGTGTAGATTTAATTTTAGTGACATTTCAAGACGTGAGATGAGATTAATAAACTTCTCGAAGGTGATTGAATACTTTGCGCAATAAAAAGTGACATCGTACGACTGCCAAAAATATGCACTAAAACAACGCATCTTACTTTTTTTTCATAACGGAGATTGAATTGTTTTCTCACCATATTTGAGTCGTAACGTGACTGTTCGATTTCCCGTTTGATTTGCGAAAAGTAACGTAAAATTTCCGCCTAGCAACACTCTTGCACGCAATCTCCTGCTTTTCGTTTGACATTCATATCGACACAATATTCGAGAAGTAATGTTGAATGGGCGACGTTAAATGTAGTTGAAAATAGGAACCGGGATCCGCGCGGCTGAGCGTCGCGAGTGCACGAAATCAATTGACTGCGTAAACATGTAATAGAAAATCGGTTGGAATGGAAAGTCGCGTTGCCGGCAGTCCTACTTCTCGCGGCATCGTCGATATTGACCTTGCAGCGTGGTTCGGATCTCAGAATTCATTTGTTCTCGTCGAATCGAAATTCAGCCGGATCGAGGCGGAAACTCACAGGAGAGCTGATCTTTATAGCGTCGCACCCACGCGTCTCGCGCCGATATCCGCGATGCGAAGCGTCGCGAACCGGTCGTTTATCAGATTGCCTCGCGGATTTTCTGGCCGTGATGTTTCACGCTGCTCGACGAGAACGAAAGTCGAATCGTTTCGACCGAGAACGCGATATTTCGTGCGAGCTTCGCTATTCAGGACAGTCTTTTCCTGCGTGGCTCGCACCGCGATTTCAAGTTTGTTTTTATTATTAATTATTTTCGCTCGCGCGAGATAAAGATGTAATTCTATGCTTGAGAAGTAGGATACCACTTATTGGGAATTCGATTAAGCATTCGCAGACGCGAGTGGCACGGGTCAAGGTCTGCTGCAGAAGGATCATCGTCCTTCTGCGGCAAGAGAATTCCGTTTAATGTCGAAGGTCGAGCATTTCGAGTTATAACCTAGTGAGGTAGCATTGATCTACTTTATCTTCGCTGAAAATGATGTTCCGTCGATCTATCGAACTTCACGTTTATTCCCTGCACTTAGATGCTTAGGCAAGCTATTACCGCGCGTTAATCAATACACGTTTTACCGCTAATTAATCACTGCAATTTCAAGTATTCCCCGATAAGAATGAATGTCATTATAAGAGAGAGATAATCGCTTGACTAAGTAATTACATTCCTGCATACGCTTACGACACGTACGTGGGTTGTTGGAGCAATCGGATGTGTCAGACTGATTGGGTGTGTTAGATTCTGTCTGTTATATTAATTTACACTCTGTTTTACGTACATCAATTTCAAATCTTTTTACATTATTTTTTTCAATGAATGATTTATATGTATAGTTTTCTATTGTTGTATTGCGTCACGCGTTCACACATCGACCCACTTTTCCGAGCGACTATTTATCTCGAAATCGAATCTGCTGCGAGTCTCATACATTTTGCGCCGAAGAAGCGAGGCGTGCCGAAGAAAAGCAATTTACTTGGGTGGCAGGCTGATTCTTTTGTGGGAATAAATTGCGTGGGAAAGTTCGTAGAAATTTTCACGGATCGGCCTATAGATACTGTTTCCTAGTTACTGACGCCTCGCGTGTCACAAACCTCATTACTCATCACGGCGTCTCCCTTGATCCCTTGACCCGCATACACCGCGTTCGCCGCCGCCGACGTCGATGCATCGGCGAATTTTCAGCAATTAAGTCTCGGCAGCACGCGATTCGTGTCAGTAAGATCAAACTATTAGAGAAAGCCTCACCTAACGAGTGCTCCCTATCAATTGACTCCCGTTCGAAGATTTCACGCAAGTTCTATATGCGCGGCCTCGTTCAGAAATTACAGTAATTCTCCCGGCGAGCTTGACATTGTGTGCATCGTGATAGAACTATCCAACGACATATAGGCGGAGTGAAACCGGAATGAAGCTGGAAATTAGCAGTTTGAGGTTGCAGAGATGTTGTTTGTTCGTTCGAATATACTTTTTCTCATTTTATCTCGCGTACTCATAAACGTACTCATAACGGTAAATTCTTTCCGAGAACGTTCTTAGAAGAAGTGCATCTGGTAAATGTTAAAATCACTTTTCTACTCGGATTTTTAAGCGCTCTTCTAATGTATCTTTCGAGGATTTCTAAGGGTTTCCGCTAAGACAATTACTTGATACGTGTAACTGGCAGCTCGAATCCTTGAAGCTCGAACGCCAGCACGGCCTTCCTGCGGCTTCACTGTGCTGGCGCCCACATATCATCGCTAGCTGATAGTCTCCCTGGCGAGTTCGTTACTGAGTGTGCCGTGAACTTGAAGCGTAACGAGTGTTTCCTCACGCGAGTCCAACGTGTCGATTCGTGCGAGATATTCACGGAGTAACGAGTAAACCCGCCTTACCGAACACGGTTGAAGAGTGCAGGAATCAGCGCAGACGAATCTTTCCCTCGCCGATGTTTTACACAATTTACACAGTCAACCTTCATTCTTGGTTAGCGCGCCGTTGCAGCGTTGTGTGAAGACAGGAGAATATAACCGCCGTCGCCCACTCTGTTCCTATCGAAATTAAGTAGATGCTGGTACATGTACCTTACCGCGTTAAACAGCGTCCTTGAGACTCGACACTGCGGTGACTGCCATACTTGACGTACCCGTGAGTACTTTTTTCAAGTTTTACCTTTGACGGTTACCGTCTATGACGATGGTCTCATCCATATGCGTTGAGATACAAACGGGATAGGGTAACGACACGGTTTAGCGGATAAGAGTGTTCACGGACTTCCACCTGGGAGACTCGACCTCGATCTCGTAAGAAATTCTTTACAAGGCCTTGAATTTTGATATGAGATATAATCTGAATTGCAAGTATATTTGCTCGATGGACACTTTTTATATTATCTTTTTGATCTCACCTTTGATCTCTAATAAATTATTTTACTTAAATGATTCGGATTATATATTTATTCAGGCAGAATATATTTTGTTATTTCTGAGAAGATTAATTCTTTTTTTTTATCTCTTTCTAAATAGGTAAAAAAATTCGTCTTTGTGTAATTATCTGTTCAAATATAATAAATTTATGTGACGCAAGATAAGCACCAGAATTAAATTTACAAAGTAATTTTTGAGAACGTAACCTCGGTTTATTTTCGGCGTAGTTATCTTGCTTTAAATTGTGTTACTGTCTTGCACGGTTGCTCTGCTCTTGTATAACTTTCGGCCCTGTCATATTTCGGTCTCAGTTACGGTAGAGTAATCAGCCGCCAGAGCTAAAAATCATAGAGAGACCATGCGGGCGATTCTGATTGAACAATCGCCCACGAATAACGCGCGTTCAGTTTCGGTAAAAATATTTAATGCTACGTTTCTCGTTTAGTGCGGTTTGCCGATACGTAGGAGTTATGCGGGCTTTTAACCGTACGACGCTCACGATATCGGTTCGAAAAAAATTGACCTGATGGTAAAACCGCTAACCGAACAATAAATTAGCGTCGCGAGTTTGTTTCGTATCGGACTAGCACTTTATTCGCGAGTTTGCATTTGCACTATGCTTGCAATAAAATTAGTACTTTCCAAACGGAGGAAGAACGGATAGTAACGGCTAATCATCATTACAATTTTCCATATAATGAGAGAAGAAGAGAAAGAGAAATCTCTCTTCTCTTTTCTTTACTCATTTATTTTTCTAAGATAAAATTTTCTTAAATCGTTTTTTATATTGTTAAATTTTTTTAATACTTGTATTGATGGAAATACTTTATGCGCGAATACCTATACTTATATAAATTATTAACATAGTAAAAAATTTCTGAAAATTTATCTTTATTAAAGAGAAAGATTCTCCGCTTCTATATTTTTCATTTTCTTAATCTGTAAAGTAAAGGTATAAAAAAGCTCATTATTAATTGTCTACTCGTTGAGTAAAATTCAATTTGACATGTCAAGTTATTATCGCGATACAAATGTAGCAACGTGTGTACGCTTAGGTGCGCGCTGTGACCTCGGGGCACGTCGACGCAATCAACACGCGGAGTGTCTAAGAATCACGGCCCTTTACATCAAGATCTTCACTTAGCGTAGTCGAGAAGGCGGGCGAAGGTACATGCGGAGCAAACGACGCGCGCCAACACGTGGAGGCGGACAGGATTTTCTCTCTCTCTCATCGCCTGCATCACGTTTTACTCCGTTCCACTCTGTGCTCTTCCTCGTAGGTGCACGGACGATAGACACGAATAGAGAAAAAAAACGCAGCAGCGAACGCGTAGGCATCAGCTCGCTCCTTATAGGAGTGACACGCGCGTGCAACGACCGAGCCATTATTATACAGATGATTACCGCGTGCGGGGGCCCCACGTTGCACGCGAACGTGCCCGCTAGTATCCCCGCCCGAGGTCTTATCCTGTAGGCTAGAAAGAAAAGTCGCGATACAAGCATCAGCGCCTTATGAATCACGAGCTCACGGAGTAAGATTTTCATTCTTTCTCGTTCGTATAATTTCTCGATGCTTGATTATGATAGATGATTCATATGAACTGCAGCAATGTTTTAATAATTGAATGAATTATATATAGAATCAACTAATTTTAACTTGGAAAGAAATAGCTTTGAGGATCTTTCTATCTTTTATTGCATTACAAAAATATTTCGCACAGAACGAAGTCTTATTCAATGTTCGAGTGTAGTGATTAATTATTAATAAAGATGCATTGTCATCAATTGAAAGTGTGCATAACTTTCGAATTTATAGATTTAGAATAAATTAACTCGGAATTGTAAATCAAAAATACATTTGACATCACAGGATTCAAAATGTATCGGGAAAAATTGTCGAGGCTGTAAATAAATTTGTAATTAGCGTCGATTCGGTATTGATGGAGGCCCTTGCCCTTCATCGGAAGCATTGTTTTTCAGGGTGAAGAGGAGGCCTTGAGATTAGCATCGACGCATCATAAATCACGCAAACCCCTCGGGCGTGCAGGCGAACCTTCTGCGTCTCCCTTTTTTCCCCTCTCTGTTTTATTTCCATAACGTTGATTCGTAAAAGTTTGGCTCATCGACGTGGATTTACGCGTCGAATAAATTACCCGCGCTAATGATAATATTGCTTTGCTCGTCTTAAACAATCCCATATACAACTTCACCCCTTTAGCTATTATTGCTTAACTCATGGCTGAGAATAACGATATGCAAATTAATTTCGCCATCGTTTATCGACATTAAGAGAGATTAATCGAAATAATTAATTAAAAATAACAGCAATATAGGAAACACAAGTGAGTCAACTTTCGATGAATTGACTTTTACTTAGCATCTCATTTTCAGAATATTGATATAATTAATAGAATTATCTAGTTTTCAATAAGAAAATGTACTTATTATTTTCTATTTAAGTTTATAACGCTGACTTTTATGCACAAATTTATCTCTTGTTGAAAATTTTCTTAATTTTTATTTTTTAACTATAAAATTTTTTTATAAATAATTAAATGCTTCGGGGAATTTGAATCAGATGTCGAGTTATAACGGAGCATTTTTTATATGCGGGACGATGTGCATTAGTCTCTCGACGAGACCCATAAACGGAACAAATTGCTTGATGATGGTAATGCTGTGCCTTATTAAGAAACCGTTTGAGCCGATTATGGTAGGACATCGTCATCTACGAATCGCTCATAAATCTTCACAAATCAATTCGATATGTCGATCAGTGTAGCCTCTTATAGAAATGAGGGTGTTCGTCGGGGAAGTCGCGTTGCTCCTTTAAACTTTCGTACATTGTATTGTGTCGCGACCTCGCATAAAGATCCGTTGTCGTGACGTTCTCGTCCTGGAGTAGCTGCACGCCTCTAACGAGAAACGTTTAAAAGGAGCGGCACGTTTAAGGAGGAACAATGGCGAAAACGTGTGTGGGTGAATGTCGCGGAAAATGCGGAGGCCGTGCCCGAGAACAGCCTTCAAGCCAAAGGAGAGAATTGATCTGTCGAAACAGTCAATAACCCGTTATTGACCGATAACATTATACATATGTATAGACAGAGAAAGAGAGAAATTACTTCATGAAGCATTCAGAACAATAGGACAAGTAATTAACAAATTACTTAATTGAATCTTGTGCAAGAAATCTTATATGAAAGAAAGAAGCAAAGTCCTCATTTATTGCAAACTTTAATTTTTTACTTCGAATTTAAAACTAACTACTTACTTTAAAACTAAAATTATAAAGTTTATTTTACCGTATATGAAATAAAGATTGAAGATTCTGTTATTTATTCTGCTATTCAATCTCTAATTCGGAGACTGATTTAGATAAGGAATTCGCTCTGAGCTCTTTCGTACATTAATCATGAATTGTTCTACGTAGAATTCATCACAATTAAGATGTCAGTTGATTCTTTATTTATAAGTCGTTGTGAAAATTGCAGGCTCTGTGTTTGATTGTTATTGAAATGATTTATAGACTGTATCACAACCTTCTTGTGCGACGAGAGGTACTTGAAGGTAATTCACGTCGAGTCCTTGACTCGTCGAATAAAGCAATCGAACTTGTTTGAATACGATTGCCACGTCGTGATTCGAATACGGGTAACGAAGTCCGAATAAATATATTTGCCGGACATTTAATTGCATATAGAACTCTTTAAAATATGAATATTTACCTACGAGGCTTCAATCGAAAGATATTTCGGCTTCTTGAATGAGTGCGCGAAGGTGAGTTCGCTTGAAGATGTCGGTGGGGCAAACGATGTCCTGTTCTGAGGTACGATACCGTCTGTCGAGCTCGGCGTGAATCATCCGTTCATGGACAAAGGCGGGATCCGTTTCCTTGCTTGGGACGCATTATGCTTCCAGTAACATGTTGCAACATCACACTGCTTAAACGTTACACGGAGGTGACCATACAAATAAATCGATTGTGCAAGTAATGAGTAGAAACATTCTTTGCATATCATTAATGGATACTCGGCAATTAGCTGAAATTCTACAAGCACAGAATCATAAATGAGAAAGTTGCAATTCTAAATTAAGATAAAAGTGACGAGTTCTTCGTACGAGGCTTTCACTGACCGTTCTGCAATTTCTTCCCCAAAGCCGTACGTGATAATGTTATACACAGATCTCATTACAAATTCTTAGCTTGTAAAACCGTCTGAGATGTGTTAAAAATTGAGTACCGTATCCGCTCTTCGAATCTTTAACGATTATCATTCGACGGAGAAATATCTTGAGAAAGACTTTGACACAAAAGCCCCGTTTTCTCTCGCACTTTCCTGCCGCCTTGCCGCTTGACTAATCAGACGCGTCACGCATAGTACCCTGCGTCGAGACGGTAGCGCGTATCACGCATAACCGGCATCGGCATCTTCGGCATCGTGCGGTGCAAATTGTACGAAGATAAAATAACGGGCATGAAACGTGTGCCCGCTACACGGGAGGTTTCCACTTTCTTTCCCAGCAATGGACATAGCACTGCGCGAGACAGCGCCTACTTGTACTCAGCAACATATCCCATAAAAATTTAATAATTTCAACTGTGAATTTAGGAAAATTATTTTGACCTAATTATTTAACTTTCAGTTAATTATATAATCTATATAATAACTAATTATGTCTATATATAGATTTCGAGTTTTACCTGAAACATCTAATTGTAGGTACTATATATCTCGATACTTGACACCATGGCACGATTATTTATCATAATTCTAGTACGTTTCCTAAGTATATCTTAATAGTCTTACATTATTTATTACACATCACTCATTGTCAGTAGATACCATGTTATTATATACTACTATGGTGAGGTTTATTTGGTCGTTATTGACACCGATTGATGATATCTTATTTAGAAATCTTATCCTATAACGGATATAGTAATTATGTAGACTAGAGATATAGGCGCGCGCGTAGCGAGATATATTACCCGATTTTCTCCAGATCGACTTACTAGAGAGAAAAGTAACAGTGAAGCTTTTCCCGGATAATGCGATTATAAACTAATTATCCATGCCGACGCACATCCGTCTCGGTACTCACTTTCGTATCTCGCTTTCGACCGTACTGGTACGCGTATATAGGTATCTTTTACGAGGGAAAATGCGCGTTTCAGTCATCAACACTAGCTATGGAGATCGAATTTGCACAATGCATCCGATTCACGCGCGTGCATCTCGATCTGACGCGCGACGCAGTCACCGGCCGGCCACATTCTCCTTCGTCGGGTGTACAACCGGTGAAAGTGCGTACCGATAATTGGGAAGAAGAAGATTACACCGCTCCGTTAGATACGTCGGCCTAAATCCGGATTATTCAGCGAGGAGAAGCGCGCGAACCTTTATGACCGACGCTATATTTGATTGTCGGCCGGTCGGTCGTTTTGTGATCTGCGGCGATCGGTCGCGCACGGTGCGAATTTCTCATTATCACCGGCGGGATATACGTGCCAGTGAAAGTAGGAACGACATTGCATGACGTTGCACGCCTCGTTAGCATAATCGATAATTATCGCTCCCAGAAATATCCTGGTACACTTTCGGCGCGGACGAGTCGCGGTGTCCGTCCGGAAGCAGTTCCTTCGTGTACCGCGAGAGAAACGAACGGATATTAGGCCCCAATAACCCGATTCTTATTGCCGGAAATGCATCAGGAAGCGATAATCACGGTATATGGAAGGCTCTAAAAGCCCAAGTACCGTTTTATAATACAACAGACGTATCTGATTACCCGCTTATGCGTTCGCTTATGCGAACGCCAGGGATCTTTGTAATGTATGCGAATTATCCGAATCTTCACGCTTCAAAAATTCGCAGTAATCTGCTAATCTTAGCCATAAAGTGTTTCTCCAAAGGATAATTAAGGTTTGTTGCGCACGACAATAGAACTGCAGGCAATTCAAAACGTAGATTCGATCCTTCGCAAAATGGAAAAAATGACTTCACGCGTAACAACCCTATAACACCAATACAATCAACGGCATGCGTAATTAAATTTTTTCAAATTATTTCTTGCGAATATAAGTTCAGTTTATTTTTTCGACTATTCTCGCACGAATCAAAGAATTTTTATTATTTGAAAAAATATATGGGAATCCTAAAAATAAAATTTGCCGATTATAATCGCGTACAGATTCGAATTTTTTAAAACGCGCTTGTAAAAAATAAATGCCATTAATATAAAATTTTGAATCATGAATAACTAAATAATAACATAAAAAATGCGCTATTCAACAGATTACTCATGAGAATATTTAATCATGTTAGATGATATTTTATCATATACGCTTATGATAATAAAAATTCTACTGTGACATATACGGTAAGGCATAAAACTCGCTAGGCAGATAACGTGTGAAGTATATTGAGTTAATAAATACTCGGTATCGCGTAATACATCACAAATGTTCGTAAACTCCCAATATTGATTTCGATTGATTCTTCAATTAATTTTGAGAGATTCTTCGATTGCCTTGGAATCAATTTAACGCGGTGTATTCTACTTAAATGACATTCATTTTATGAAAAGTACATCGTGAAAGCTTTTGGAGTACCTATTTGCCACGAGTGTGAGATATCGGACAACATACCTCGAATAATGGAAGGACGTCTCTCGCGGGAACAAGATAGAAACTGCACTTTCCAATGCGATAAATTACGCCGATTATCGGCGTAATTTGTGCTGTCACGGTTCGTTCGCGTGCGGGTGTGTCCGAAAAGAACGACACGACGGCGGCGAGATTGACGGTGTACCGATAGAAGACGTGCCAGACTTCGCGAATTACTAACACGTTCGGATAACAGTTAGCGCGCCTCACTTAGGATTAGCGAGTATGTTATTTTCGCGCAGGAAAGTGGACGGTTTCACTGTCACGCATAGGGCTTCATTTCGAGACTTGTAGTACTAGAAAACGATCAGATGGTGAGAAAGTGTCGTTTCATCGTCGATTTCAGTGATAAAAAGAAAGTTTGGCACTTGCGATTGAATTAATTGTCTTAGTAAACTCATAAATAAATTAGAAATTTTTGCAGTTTCTATTAACATATTTTCTATTTATCATTTAATACTGCGAGAATCAATTTTGTAAAATAAACATCTGTTAGGGATAATTTTCAAATTTTAGAATGACAGAGAAAGAAAGTATGTTTCTTTTTACATAATAAACAAACGAAGAAATGATAATTTATTCGAGTTTAAATTACTACGATAAAAAGGAAATTTTAATACAAAACTTGCAGATATTATTACAATACGTAATACATTTTTGATTATATATATGCCCTGTATTTTTTTTACATATTGCACATATATACATATGTTACGTACATTCTCATATAAATATATGTATTCTAATACTGTGTGCAGATTTTTTAAGTGTTCTCTATTACTGATGATTGATTCTTTCTGTGTACAACATATTATAGACGTTATTATAGCCACAAATTATAAATTGTAAAGTAGGGTTTTATATGTGTTTGTACATTCTATCAAGCTATAACAGATTGCGAGATCAATTTTTTCTTGGTTTGTTGTAGCAGTGCGGCAGCGGTAGCAGCGGCGGCGGCGGTTCGACGGAGGGTGTCGTGGTGAACGTCGGTGCCAGTAACGGCGTCGGCAGCGGCGGCAGCGGCGGCAGCGGCGTCGGCGTCGGTGGCATGGACTGCATGCCCCTGCGCCCCGGTCCGTTCCACTACCTCATCAGCGAGCAAGCCAAGTCCCTGGTGGCCCTGCAGGAATTGCAGAATGAGGTCGGCGCCCTGCTCGAGTTCCGGGACCTCGTCATCGAGACGTTCCCAAACCTCCGGCACAAGATGGCCGCGACGGCGTCCGCGGGTGCGTCCGTGATGTCGTCCACCTGTACCCAGAGCTCGCACATCCCGCTGCCGCTGTCGAGCCCGTCCTCGCGAAGGATCAGCGAATGGGAGCCTGGCAAGATAAGGCGGCGAGTGACGCGCGAAAGTAGCGGCGGCGGCGGCAGCGGTGGAAGCGGCAGCGGGGGTGGAGGTGAATCCTCATCCTCGTCGCTGCCTAGAAGCCGCAGCAACTCCCACAGCGGCGGCACCAAGAACAACTGTAGCGCGACGGTCCAGGACTCCGGTTTCAGTACGGAGACCTCGTCGAAGGACAGCGCCTCGACGGCGATCGCGCCGCGAGCGAGCAGCCCCCGGCCGAATGCGTTGGACGAGGCGGAGGATGAGCTCTGGAACCTGCTGGACGTGATCCACCGGAAGGGAATCCGGCTGCGAGAGGAGGTCGAGTGCCTTCAGGGTCGCCTGGAGAGCGTGGCGACGGAGGAGCTGGTGTCGACGGACGTGCTCGAGGCTGTGAGAAAAATCACCGGCCTTGGCAATGCCGACAGGACGATCGACCGCAACGTTGTTGACGATGGGAGCGTCGATCGGCAGCAGCAGGACAGTAGGGACCCGCAAGTGATAGCTCTCAGGCGGGAAAAGGAACAGCTCCTGGACAAAGTGGCCGAGCTCGAAGCGGAAACGATATCGAGTCGCGCTCGAGCTCAAGAACTGCAGACGGAATTGGCCGCTTTGTCGGCGCTCAAGACTGGTCTGGAGGATCGGTTGCGGGCTGGACTGACCGAGAACGCCTCGGAGATTTTGGCACCGGGCGTTCAAAGACTGCAACCTATCGCGCCGGTGATTTCTTCGCCGAAGAATGCCAGTGTTACTAGTATCAAAAGCAAGACCTCGGCGTTTGCGTCAGTCACCGGTAGTCCTGGAAACAAGGCTCACAAGAGCCGCTTTCGCACGAGGACGATCGAGAAGAATGTATTGTTGGACGTTGTCGGGCGCAATGACGAGATGCGCAATGTCGACATTGATGTTGAGGCGAACGTGAATGAAAGGCGAGCTAGGCTGGGAGCGCTCGATTCCATCCTAGTCTCGCCCACCCGGGTGACTCACGTGAAAGATGTAGACTCAAAGAAGATTGCGGCCATTCTTCGCGAGCATTCGCCCCTCGAGCTTCAGCGGCACCTAATTACTACTACCGTCCATAATCAGGTAAGATTGGTGATTTCTATTCTAATGCATCTATTTATGTGAGAAGAATAAACTTGTTAATCTCTCGATAATTTTATTATTTGCAGGTCCTACAAAAAAGGTTAGATGAAGTGAAAAAGAGCACAGAAACTCTCTCGGAGCGACTAGACAAAGCGCGCGAGGAGAACGACGACTTACGTTTCCAGGTGAGTTGCAATTATAAAAGTCGCTGCATAGCAACTTTAGAAAGAGTCTCAAAGAAGGTCATTGTTAAATGCGTTACATTCTCTCTCTAAAAAGACTATACCAATCGTTATAGCATAATATAAAATGATCTGCATCTCTTTCAGTTGGAGGAACGAAACATTGAACTGGAAGGCACGCGGGCGCGAGTGCGCGTGTTGGAGCGTCTTCAACAACGACCGCCGACGGAAGCCGATCCCGAGGCGGATCTGGAACAACCCAGGTGCGAGCAGAGCGGTCTCGAGCCCGGCAGCAGTACGGAGTCCGCGCGAGACCATCATCCGCCGGTAGAGATCAAACCGTCGCCGCGGCGGCGTCCTAGTCGTATACCTTTACCCGGCAACGTGAGCGGCAAGACATCGACGACGCCTACAGCGAGCGTGACTGCAACCACGCCTGCGCGACCGCCCAGTCACGGCAGGAACGACAGCAGGGAATCGCTTAAGTCGCTAACAAGACCGCCGCGTGATTCTAGTCGCGACAGCCATGGCGGCGGCAAGTCGTTGTCGAAACCGCGCGACTCCAGCCGAGACTCGCTGGGCAATAAAAGTCTGTCCAAGAGCGGTGGTAACGGAAGCAGCAACATTAGCGTCGGCGGCGGCGGTGGCAACAAGGAAACAAACCGGGAGTCGTCCTTGAACAACCGGTCCCTGCCACGTAACAATTCCAGCCGAGACTCCTTAAATAAATCCTCCTCGCTGTCCCGCGCCCGTGACTCGCTGGAGTCCAACAACAATCTTGGCACGTCCTCGCCCATCACGGGAACGGTTAATGCTCCCCCTCGACGGCCGCCCGCTCCCGCACGCCGTTCCCACAGCCTGGCGCGCGTAGCGACGTCCGTCGATGCGTCCGAGAACGGCAAGGTACGACCCATAAAGCAATTCTTTTGGAGCAGCTGGCTGAAGTCACCGTTGTCCAACGGCCCGGTATAGTAGAGAGCTCTCAGCAAGCCTTCTCTCTCTCCCAGGACGACGGGCTGTAGTCGCTCTCTCTTAGGGACAATCACCGCCTTCAACGTCATTCCCTTCGAAGTCCACTCTCTTATCCTTTGCAAAAAGATTAGAAAATTGCTATCCCTTTTTTTCCCGATAGTATCTCGATCCGCACTGACTTTGGTCACGTTAAATTAAGATCGGCTAGACGGACTAAACGGCTACTCGTTCTACCCTTGTCGCTTCCATTTGACACGGTGAATCCTTCTGTACTATCTTGCTAACTGTCTCACTTCTGTACTTCTCGCCTGTAACTAGTACTGTTACTGTCATTACCGTTACGTCACGTCTTTACCGTGCATAATAACCGTAACAGTGACTATTAGCCGGTGATACCGAAAATACGTACATTTATCTGATACAGTCTCCTACAATGATACGGACAAATGTATGCACCGATTTTTATAAGATTGTCATTTTTTCCCATTTTTCCCATAGCATCTTTCTTCACTATGTCCTTGTCCTATTCCCTTCCTTCCCCTCTGTTTCCATCGCGGACTTTGATACGGCGGTAGCAATGATGTACGATCATACAGGAACGGAACTTCCGTTTTCGCTGAGCCACTATCTTTGTCTGATAAACCAATGTTCCTGAAAAAAAAAAGACACATCTCTAACAATACATGCAGAGACTTGAGCGAGCGAATCGACTGACTCTTGTTTTAAAACCACCAATTGTCCGCCCGACCGTCCACCATACCGAAATCAGTCTGATCTGGAGGGCAGGCGAGCGTGCGTTCGAGCCCGTCCCCAACGGCGGTCCAATAAAGAAAGAAAGTGGCCCCTTCTCGCGTGCCGCCGGTTTTTTCTCGTAAGTTATGCTTCTTTTATTATCATTTGCTTCGATGCTTCTTTCCTGGATGTGGTGAGCTGTAGCCTGTCTTTTCAATCCACTCTCATTTCCCCCCTCTGTCCACACCGGTAGAGTATACACAATGGTTTGAACGCTCTCACTTGGATTTTGGCATGCGCACGTACCCGTAGTCAAAAGCTCCCCAGATTGCGAATATGAGTAAGAACGCTTATATCTGCAAATATATTACATGAGAGTTTTTTGAGCTTTCGGAATGGATAACGTAGTTTTAATATACGCTAATGTTTTATCTGAATTATATAGAACTAATAGACATTAATTGTATATTAGTTTGTTACTGTAAATTCAAACTTTTAAGATTATTTTAATTTCCATTTCGTGAACGAAATTATTTTTCTCTTTCAAGGGAGACTGCTAACTCTACACGTATACAATTTAGACTAGTAACAGAAATTAACACATTCTTAGTTGTTTAATTTCAAATATTTTGAAAGCAGATTTCAACGATCTATGGTAGTATTAGAAAATACAGTAAAATAAGTAGACAGTCTCTTATTACAAAATTGCTTTACAATGGGTTTACACGGTTATTCGCAACATTGAATTTTGCCGCTTTTTCTTCTCTTTTGCGATTTATTTACGAGAACCCGTTAATTCGTGCATGCACAGCCGATCATGGAATATTTGATCAAAGTCTATGCATTCATCGCGATAAGCGCGAGCTACCATTGTCGAAGTTTTTGTTGAAGTACGACCGACCGCTGGATAAAATTAGAAGTATCCTAGCCACGTTTAGATTTCACATTTCTTTTGTCTATAAAGACGCACACCATACACGCTCGATTCGTCGCATACCCATTTACCTCGACACTGTCGTACATTTCGCCAGTACATGTTTTCAAACATCTCTCACGAAATAGAAAGAGAGAAAGAGGAGAAATCATTTATTTAGCACGTATTTTTTTTACCATCATTAGCAATCCACGTTAGCGAGTTTTTCTCCCTACTCTTTCAAATGTATGTTGTATGTTAAATTGGTTTGCTCTTTTCGTTTGCTGAGATTTGATTTTATTTGCTAGCGTTGCTTATATGCGGAACATAAAAAAAAGCCCGAGAGAGTCGTCATAATCGCGATTTACCACAGTCATATTTGCGACCAGCGATTTTGAGGGAAAATGAATCGATCAAAATGAAGCGACGCTTACCTGCTTGGCCTTGCGGTTCATTGTCCATCTTATATCCAGCAACATCGCGCGAAACGATGTTACATTTTACAATATATTCCATTCGCTGATAAAATTCACGAGACGCTCTCTTTACTTTAATTACTACGATTTTTACGTTTACATTTCTTATGATTGAATTCAAATCATTACGTAGTAAGTTCGCTTCGTATGAGAATTTTACTTTACGCCCGTACATATCATATTATATAAATACGAGGGATGGCAGATCTTGATACCTCAGCTTTAAAACAGCCAGTAGTACTAGTATTTTCACAGATTGTTACCGTCATACCGTCCTTACATTTAGCACGTAATTTTGTCTATCGTCAACTTTCACGCTGCAAAATTTAACTTATAAATCGGCTGTTCTAAATTCTTGGGTATTAATATAAAGTTAATCTCTTTGTCACGCATCTCTTCAAGATGCATCTCCAAGATGATGCATCTCTAAAGCGATGCTGTAGTCTCGGCAGGAGAATCTTCTCGCTTGTAATAGAACAGCAGCAGGGCGCATTTTATTTGTTCAACTTGACTAACACGCGTTTTGCGTTTTCCAGAACTGCACCGAACCACCGAGTTCCTGGTGTTCGACCAACAGCAGTTTTCGTCACAGCGACTCGTCCCTCTATCCGGATTCCCTGAATCAAGAGACGTCGTCCGTCACCGGTTCCACACGGGTAGAATTCATAATCGGCTCGCCTACCAGGCGCTTCCGCACGAGTTCCGCCTGGCCTCATCGCTACTTCGACAGCATCGACTCGGCGGCTACGGTGCCGGAGAGCCTGCTAACCGACGAGTTTCCTCTGCGACGCGGCGAGGCCCTGGCCGAGTGCGACTCGCTCGAATGCCATCCGATTTCGAGCGAGGATTAAAATGCGCCGATCGTCGACGTTAACGCGAAGCTAGTAAAATGGCGAGTCGCGTAGAGTGAATTACTTGCTCTTGCTTCTTTCCATTATTTCACACCGTACCACTGGTTCTGCTTTACGCGGCCTTATCCGCATCGTATCGTCGATGCGTACACGAATGTATAAATAACAGAATTCTAGACATGTGAAACATATTCGTTTAGAAGATACGATGCGCTGGAGGAGTGACACTCGCGTTCTCAATGACCCTTATTCTGTGCCTTTTTAATATCGACTGTTTTTTCGTTTTTATTTGTTTGAGAATCGCATCTTGTGGCGATTCTAAACGGACAGAAATCTAACGATTCTAAACTGAAATGTAACAATACCATTTCCCCACAGGACTTACTGTGTACTTCCCTCGAGTTGCATTTGAAGAGCATTTCATACACCTTTATAACATGACGGAGATTTTTTAGCAATCAATTTTGCTATCTAATCAAGAATAAAAATGATGTATTGACTTTCATCACGACGAACGTACATTGATTTATAATTTGTATAATTGATGTAACTGATGATAGTAATTGTCAAAAAAATGCTAAAGTTATTACTTTTATTAACGATATAAAGATGGAAATATGGTCAAATTTCAAATTTATATAGATATATCATTTAAGTATGGTCAAATTTCAAATTGATCAATTTATTCAAATATATCAATTTATTTATCAAGTAAAAGAAAGATACACACATACCGAAATATGATAAAAATTATTTTCGAATCTTTTTAGAGAGTTTGTGCAAGAATATACGTTATTCTTGCACAAACTCTCACGTTTTGTCTTTGTTCGGATTTCTCACATGTGTGTAAAACATATACCTAATTTATCAAGAGGTATATGTATAATTCTTATCAATTAAGAAACATTTTTGAATCTTTTATAGAGTCGCATATCAATAAATGCAACAGCAAACGCTTATATTTATTCATTTTGATGTTATTTGATGTTACGTTTGGTATTATTTTTAACATGTAAACGGTATTTGGTTTACGTAACCAACGTCAAGAATGAGTTTGTGTTAATCAAACTTTCGATTACTTGGTCCACGTTCGGTGACAGTACTTCGCAATTCTGTAAATTTTATATCTACACTTTATGTACCGTTATTTTTATTTTATATATTTCTCACGAATATTTGTAATTTTTTAAGCGAAAAGCTTTTGGTCTAACAGATGTGTCGTCAGGTGTGTGATCAGGAAAGATCCGATCGGGTTGTTAGCTCGCAACAGAGGACTAACAGAATCAATATTTCACATTCCACAGTTGCAATTTCGTATTCCATTTAGCATTTCTTCGAATCTATGTTGTGATTAATCGCTTTCTTATTTATTGCGTGTGTTATAATAATGCGGATTTATGTCTGAGTTTAGTCAATGTTTAGTTGATGATACGGAAAAGTATTGTGCTACGATTGTGCGAAATGCGTGACTGTTGAAAAATTTAAAAGACAAAAGGCGGATGCTGAAACTTTCATCGAATATGGAAATATATTGAGTGCTCTCCACTCACACTTTCTCGAAAATAACATATCATGTTTAATTATATTCATGCGCTCGTCCGCTGGACGCAATAACGGGTGTATGTTTGGTATAGATATACATCGAATGCATGAACAACGAACGAACAATGAATGCGAATAGAACGAATAGAATGCGATACGTTGAAAAAGCTTTTTTTTAAACAAATTTTGATTTCGTGTTCGCTGTTCATTCGTTCTTCGGTCGCACAATGTATATTTCAACTGAGGGTGATAAAAGATGAACGGTGTTAACTCTTACTCGTTATAGGAAGGTTGAGGCTCGTCGAATTCGTTAACGATTCACCGGAATCGCGTTCCAATGCGCGTAAAACTCACGATGCCGCGACTCCGGAAAGAGCACTATGTACTACACAGTTCCTCGTTTCAACAACCAATTTTAATTTATAACTAACATTGACGATTGTGAACACTGAATAATAATCACAGACAGAGCCTGTGATCCTAGCTATAAATAACCGTGAAACATGTGATTAACATATAGTTTAAGGTGTAAGCCACAGGACTGACGGACTCTACTTATTATTTTATTAGCGCCTAATGTCTTTATGCGCGGCGAAAACGAACAGGGGAACCGATGCGCATTCGGTGAATTTTGCTCTTTTCCTGATCTTTTTTTCCTTTTTGTACAATGGGGTTCGTGGACGCCAGCGAAAATGCTCAGATATTATTGTTATTCGTACAGCCGGTGGATTTTAGTGCCCGTATCAGCGTGTGCGCTGCCGACTGGAGGCTATTATTTTTATACCTTTAATTAACGAGTAATCGAGAAAGAGCATATATAAATGGGCTGCGAGAGTGCAGCATCCTCCCGATACCGATGGTTATTAAAGCGCTGTCGCTGTATTATACTTTATCTAGTTTAGATATGTCTTATCATCATAGAATTATTAATTATTGTTTTACGAATACACACCGACATATTTGTACATAGATAACGTCGCGATTTATTTAAATAAATTAGCTCTAATGTAAATAAATATTATCTGTAACGAATCTGCGATAATGTGATCCTATTAATAAAATGAAATTACTTGAAGATATCCATTTTCTAGTATGCATTTAATATAGTCCTCGTGTAAATCTGTACGACTTTGGCAGATTACCGCGTGTACTTGTAAAACAACTTGTATTCAACAGCAAAACGTATATCACATTTCGTCATATTATAAGAAATCACTTCGCAATCACATATTATCTCCAATCAACAATTATCTATAATCGTAGAATTAATATTTGGATGATATCGTTAAATCGTTAAAATCTTTCAGTATCATGAGATGATGAAATAAAATAATGATCTTATAGTATAATACCGATTATTTCGGTAATAATGCAAATAATTATTGCACTACTTTTATAAGAAACTAATTTGTTATAAATATGGAAGATTTTATTCTGCTGTTGCATAAGATTCATGACAAAGCTTTCTATTAACTTATCAAGGACATATTGATCGAAGTGAATGCTACTTCCGACAAAGAGAAACTGACGAAGAAACTTTTTTTCCAAGTAAAATGCCATTCTCTCACGTATTTTATTGAATTGCCAACGGAAACTTGAGACAATTTATCTTTTCAGTCGTGTGATTATACGAATAAGTGATGAATAATATACATATTTCCTATCATTTACGTGGTTGAGAATTCCTTGATAAAAGCAAATGCATTCCGATAAATAATTGCGCGGAAAACAAATCGTTTCGCCGTTGTAAGGCTTTTGTTAATTTTCGACTAGCAGCGACTTTACGTTTCTGCAGTATTTGTATGCAATCATATAGGTGAGATAAAAACGTTATAATTATGCATTCAGTTCCAACATCGCAAATACGTGTTTCCTCGACAAGTATTTCAAGTTCACCGCTGATCAAGAAAACATTTTGCAATGTCTATGCGAAAAATTGCTTCTTCGAAACGCAAGGTTGTTATTATGCCCAGTTAAATTTCGTAATAAAACAGTGTGGCGCACTCACACCGTCATGTTAAACGGCCAGCAATTATATACGTCGGTTAACACACAACGGATGTCTCGTATTATTTCGGGAGAACACGTTGTGTGACCGTTGCCGCAAAATTGCAAAAAGAATGCCGACCTTTTACATTTAAACGTCTTTAATCTCAAAAAGTGATTTAATTTCAACTTAATAACTCCGATCAAGAAAAACACTATCATTTTCTTTTAAATATACAAGCTCGAGAGTCTCGGTCTCTTTCTTTCTCTTTTTTTTTCTTTCTTTCAATTTCGCAGAATACAGGCGATTTAAATCGATAATTCGAGACGACTTCGTTACTTCGTACTCCTCGAATGTAAATGTCAATCAAAGTTACGAGGTAATTGTCCGTCCGTCTGGTTTAATCGCATTTTGTAATCGCTGCGCGTTTTTCAAAACCATCGCGTTTTCTTCGACGATCAGGCTGCAGCGCGCGAATGTTCTCCCGCCGGATTAAATGCCACTGCTTGTGTTAAACGGGTTTGCGGAGAGGCATTAATGACACTGAACGTCACGCAAGCGGGTTAATACGTTAATTAGATGGTTTATCGGTTGTCATCATCCGACGGGAGCGTCGAGCGTCGTGCGGAATCTCCGCGAGCGAGAGATCCGGATGCTTCGCGTTATCGAAGCTATCCAGAGATGCCGGCAAACCTTGCGGAGTTCCAGGCAACGCGCGATATGATCGATAAGTAAGACGTCTCGTACTTAAATATTCAAACGAGAATAGACATAGACATTATTGAAATTCAAGTGTACCGCATATCTATAGCCATTGTTTAAATATTCTAATATATGCCCTTCTGGCGTATCTCGACATATGCAGAATGTTTAAACAATGGCCATAGATAGGCGGTATACTTGAATTTCAATAAGGTCCGGGGAGGCTATACCCCCCGTTCCCCTATCTACATTCTTGATCGACGACGACGATAGGTCCTACATCTCAAGGAGACGAAACGCGGAAGATGTCCAAGTCCAAGCTGAACAGCAGATCCGAGAGACCGAGTACGATCCCTTTGCCGATCGCCCATCCGCACCTCTGACCTCGTACGTTTTGTATCTTTACTATCTTTCCCTTGATTGCCCTTGATCATCAGTTAAAAGCTTTCTTAAGCTAGACATATGTGATTTTACACGTTAAACTAATAAGCGGACTAGCAATCTGCAATTAACGTGTAAACATTATACCTAATCTAACCTAACTTAAATCCTTTATAAAATGTCCTGTTAAAATTTAGAGCGATAGAAATATGTCATGCATTATAATTTCTTCTGTACATATTGCATGATTATTTGTGTAAAGTGGATTATAAACTGATATTTGTCGCAATTGACGCATTGAGAAAATGATCGCAGAATAAATTATTAATGATGCAATTTTTTGGTAAATGTATAAGCTGATAAGGTATCAGCTAATTCCGTATTAAATATCTCTTGAGCCATATATATATATATATATATATACTTTCAAATCTTTGGAAAAATGACTTTTAAAATCATACAACTTATTAATTTCCTATCTAGATTGATTAATCAATCGATTGTTTCAAGACAAGAATCAATACTTGAGTTTATGTAAAACTTTTAAAGATCCAAAATGCTAACAGGCTAAGCTGCACTCACGTGACAAAATTATTACAAAAAATTATTATGAGACAATTTTCGAAACGCTTTGTCGCTTAGAGTCATATCGTTCTCTTATTCATGATCTCTATATGTTCTTTTATTACCGAAATTTTTCATCAAGTTAATTAAAATTATTTTAAAGAATTCTATACCAACATTTCAAGAGCATAGTTATTATGTTAATTCGTGTGCCACGATTATAATTAATATTATATGAAATAATCGTCAATTATATTATTTATTATTTATGCGAGAAGCGTTTATCGCAATAAAATTGCGAAATTAATAAGAGTTTACGATTAAATCAACGATTCAATATTATCTTACTTATTATATTGATTACCAAGATATCGGTAACAAACAGGAAGGTTGCACGCACATTATCGTGATAAAACCGTTGCAGAGATTTCGCTGTGTTCATGCATCTGCTGAAGTGCGCGATCGGCACCGGCATCCTCTTCCTGCCGCACGCCTTCAGAAGGACCGGCTACGCGATGTCCATCGTCTGCGGTATCGTCGCCGGCACGCTCTCCATTCACACCGCCATCATCGTCGTACGTGAGAACACGACGAGCGAGAACTTTTTCTCCTCGAGCGTTATCGCTAGCGTTTAAAAAAATCATAACAATTAGCGAGAAACGAACACATAGGCGTCTCTCTTGCTTATCATGCTTGTCCTTGTATACCGCAATGACTTAATTGTTTGCGAATCGGTGCCGCAATCGATGAGATAAGCTACATATTAGACATAGAGTGAAAGGAAAGTCCTGGATCGCGCAAAGCGCATCCGAATGCAGGCAGATTCTTTTTTTCTTTTTTTTTTCTTTTTCTCGGTGTCCAGGTGCAATGCTCCCAGGCGTTATGCAGGCGCAACCGCGTGCCCATGCTGGATTTTGCCGAAACGGCGCAGTTCTCCTTCCAGGCGGGTCCGGAGAGGATTCGAAAGTACGCCAGGCTATTCGGCGTAGTTACCAACGTGATCATTTGCTTCGTGCACTTTCAGGCCGTCGTGATATACATCTTATACGTGGCCACGTCGTTCCAACAGGTACGATGACACGGTATCGCGGCACCACAGTGGAAGTCGGAAGCCGGAAGTCGGAACGATAAATAAAGTCGTGACGTCCGTTCGGTGATTTTTATACAAATGAAAATCCTTTTACGTAGGGTATTCCCGGAACAGACGACCTCAATTTTAATGATCGATTCTTTGACGAAACTCGTTTTTCTTGTGGAAGGTCCTTCGCTTCCACCGGCTTGTATCCGGAAATTATAGTTCAATGTTTCAATTAAGGAAATACCGGACCAAAGATTGCTCGAAGGATCTTATTGCAACTTACTCTAATTGCAATTAGATATCGCATTTTATCTTATTTTCCTCGGTCTCGCCTTATATTTTTTTTTTATTATTGCAAAATGAGCGGACATTAGGACAAACAAAGAGATATGATACGACAAAGTTGCGGGAAATCGATATCTACGAAAAAATGGTGATTACGAGCATTTTTTATGACAAAGTTTTCAATATAATCTTCGGATATCTTTGATTTACAGGTAACAAATTACGTAACATATACTTCATGTTTTGCGGTATTTCCAGGTGATAGAATTTTTCTCGGGTCTCGAGTTGAACCCGCGGGTCTATATCGTCATCTTCTTTCCCTTCACCTGCGTCCTGGGCTTCGTGCCGAACCTGAAGTATCTGGCACCGTTCTCCATTATCGGCACTGTCTTCCTGTTCCTCGGGGTCTGCATCGCGTTTTACTACTTTTTGGACGATGTGCCCGATCCCCGTAGACTTGACGCCCTGACGGAAGTTCTACCTGTGCCCATGTATTGCGCCATTTTCCTGTTCGCCTTGCACAATATGACCCTGTACCTGCCGCTGGAGAACACGATGAGGCATCCCGGTCATATGCCGCGCCTGATCGTCGCCAGCACGTCGCTCAACACGGTCATATACCTGGCATTTGGTTTCTTCGGCTACAACAAGTATCCGGACGCCTGCGACACCGTCATCAAGAATTTACCAATGGAGGAGACGTAGGTGGATTAATTTCTACCTTGCGAAATACTCGTACTACCGCTTGTCCATTTAATTAATACTTTAATATCGAACATATATTTTACTTATATTTCTCTCTCTTTCTCTTTCTCTTTCGATCAATTATAGTTAATTATATTTAGACCAAAAATAGCTGACTTCACAGACCATTTGCACTATTTTCAGCAAACGAAATAGTCGAAGAAATTACATCAGTTTCTTGGGCAAATAAAAATTTATTATTTGCCAGGAATCGCAAATAAATTGTTATCAAAGGCAATTAAACTGTGCATTAACGTGCGACAATCGGCAAATATGTGAGCTGTCTGCTTTAAATGACAGCTGTATAATTAACATCGCCATAATCTGTGATCACAGAACAGGATGTGCTTAACATTTACGTGATCGTGCGGCTCTCTCCACGCGTGTTCAGTATTCTCGATTCATTCTGTACTTCTCGTAAGAATCACAAGAATACGTATCCACGGCGAGTCCTTCGAACAAATTCAACAAAAGCGAAACGAACCAGCCAACCGTAGTAAAAGAAATACGCAATCGTGAGGGTCAGTTTGACCGCGTAAACGTGAAGGACTCAAGTCTGACTTGAAACTAGTTTAAAGACAACCACAGTTAAATTATCACAGTCATTGCATCTGGACAATGCGATCTGACGATTTCACGTATCGTTAAGCACAATATATTGCCGCAATATTCTAGGAATTATCCGATCGCAATTCATTAGGCTTCACACGATCGACATACCTTGATTTCGCGTGGGTTATTAATTCGGTCACTTATCTGTACGTAATGAGTAACGTTCTGTATCATTATTAACACGTGTTCACTGTCCACTGATACGTACCTTATCGTATAATTTTGTTATGGAATTTCTCTCTTGATCATCGAGTTGTATAACATCCCGTTCGATTAGAGATCAATACAGTTATACTGCATGCACGTTTCTGCGACGCTGCTGCAGCATTTTGAAATTTAAATAATAATAATACAACATTGCTAGATAAGTAATCAACGACTGTTCTTTCGTTATAATTATATAATATATAAACATACGGAATTATACTGTACCGTTTTAATTCTACTTCAGCGTTAATCTAAATCTCCCTCTTTTAATATAATAATTGCGTTGTGAGAGAATATCATATCTCGAATCAAAAGATTGCTTCACGATAAAATCTTAGATTTGTATCGATCGCAGACGTACGAAAATCGCAACTTATGTCCCAAAATCCCACTTTATTGATCGTTTAATACTCTTTTTCGCAGTCTGGCCCAAGTAGTCAAGATAGCCATTTCCTTGTCGGTCCTGTTTACTGTCGGTTTGGCGTACTACGTCCCAATCAGCGTGCTATGGCCCATGATCCGCTCGAGAATCGTCACGAAGAATACGCTGCATCATCGATTTTACGAATACTCGCTCCGATTAGGCGGCATAATAGGCACTAGTAAGCGTATTATAAGCACTTGATGGCACGAATGTTGAATGTAATTACCAGGAAATAACCTCGTCCTCGTCTTTCTTTCCGTTCGTAGCACTGTTGGCCATCGCCGTGCCCCAAATGGTACCCTTGCTGGGTTTATTCGCCGCCTTGAGCATATCGACGATCATGCTGCTGATACCCATACTAATCGAGACGTCGACTAAGTGGGCGGAAGCCACAAGGACGATGCTCGTGAAGAATATCGCTATTTTCGTCGTGTGGCTGTTGATTTTGGTACGAATTTTCTTAGAAATAAGACTACACGAAGAAATTTATAAAATTAGATGATTTCGTAAAACTGTGAAAAAATTAATTTTATTTCAAATTTTCCAAGATTAGTTTTTTTCGAGTTGTTAATCGAAATCTTTAATTTGAACCCTCCGAAGTAAATATTAACTTTAGTTTTAAGATTATCGGTTCTCTTTTTCAATTTCATCAGTCCTGAGATTATCAAAAGTATAAACATTGTTATTATTTGAGATAGCGAATATTTATTTTAATACACGCGCCGTAATCTTTTAAATGATGCAATATACGCTTGTGTTACTTTACAGATTTTTGGAACGATAGAAAGCACTTGGTCAATTGTTAGAGAATATAGCGGAACGAAGCAGGAAACATGTTGATCGACAGCTTGTTAAATTATTTGAGAGACTCGACACAAAATTACGAAGCTGCTTCTTGTGATAATATAATACGCTACGCAAAACAGTCTGATGTCACTTGCCGAGAGTTATGACTCTTACAATCAGTAGCAAGATGATATTATGATAAAGATGAAGGACTCTCTAAAGCAGCGAAGCGAAAGGTGGATAAATATAATTTTTATAACAATGCTCTTTGATTACATTTGCTTTTCGCGCACTGTGAATCTATACGAGAAGAAATATCTCAAGCTCCACTCGTTACGAGAGCATTTTAGTTTGCGTGCCGGCATCGTAAGGGTGACATATCTCGGTCGTTCTTTTCTTACGATTTTCTTGCTTTTACATGCCCGAGATCAACGTGATCGATATCGACCGGTATCGAGGACCCTTAATTTCCGTAAAGATTGGAATGTGGCACTTGCGACATTCCACAGGGGGAAGGGGGGAAACACCTTCAATTTCCCTCGGCCGGCGTTTACGTAACGCACAGCGGAGTTACGCCGCTCGCAATGTGGAACAAGAGCGGCAGCCTACAATGAGAAACTGCACCGCGGCGCAACACGGCGGTCCAGAGAAGGTGGGAGACTCGCCGAGGACCTTCTTGCAAGAGGACGAAAAGAGACGGCGAGCGCGCACGCCTCGTGAATGGAAGAAGATAAGAGGATACAGGTGAAAGGGAACGCGCGAGATGCAGAGGCGCGAATCGAGCTGATCGCACAGTCGAATAACCGACGTCTTTATGAGTACGAAACTCGAGGACGGTTACTCGACGTAGTATACTTCAGGAGCCGGAGGTGTCGACGATTTCTGATTCCGAGTGACTCGTCGCGCGTTTGTTTTTTACCGAACCTTCGACTGTAAAGTTCCGTTAATCAATTAATTACGCGGTCGTGAATGCTCGAGCGAGGATAAACGCGCAATGGGATAGAGAAGCGGAAGCGGTACCGCAAGGATTAGATGGAGGGAAAAACGTGAAAGCGGAAAGTGATTCGATGGTTATACGGTCGATATATAGCACTTCGACATATAATTTTGGATGTTATTTGTCAACACTGAAACGATCGTTCATTCATGAAATCGCAAACATTGAGGTATCTTAGAGAGAATTTAAATATTATTTTGCAAATATAGTTCCCCCTCAAATATGTTGTTTTCGAATATCTTCATTATTATTTTGCACGCGTCACGTTCTGTATGTTCGATATTTATCTCCAGCTCAATATTTTCGGCTTTGTAACTCTTAGCCATTAGAGACGATTTTTCTGATTTGTGTTGAAATACTTAACAACAATTCCATCATTAAAAAAAAAGATAAAATAAAGGAGCTAAACTATTATCCGTTCCCCGCTCTCTTCTTTACATAATGATTGTATTAATTAATTGTAGATCTGGAAAAATATTTTACTTAACTCTCGAAGCTATATTAATCCATGATATTTAAGCTCTTCGCGACGTCGAACCCTAACGCCCATTAATTGTCGGACGAAGCAATTTTTTGTCTATAATATTGGCAAGCAAATCCATTGGGTTTAATCCCTGCCATATCGTTTATCGTGCGCACTTCAAAGTAACGTCGACTCGAGTACATTACATGCTGTCACTATCTACTCCCTCCCTTTCTGTTGTACTCGCACGAGTGAGGAAGCTCATGCTCGCGGTAGTCACTCACGTGTATTGACTGTCCGTATATATACCTGGCTAACGCCAAGGAAGTTGCCCAGTCGTGTGCGGTCTGTCACCGTTTCACGTTAATTTCGTCTCGTTACTCGACGTTATTGCCTCCCTCCTTCCCTCAGTGACAGACCAGAAAAAAGAAGCCCATTATCCCGCGAAATCGACGAAAGTTATTTATCCATTACCCTGTGTTCATCGGCTACTTTGTGGTCTCAGACGGAAAGAAGTCATCAATCTTCCGGATGATTACCAGCACTCATAAATCCGTCGTCGTGAGACTAAACCCTGTGATTGTACCATTGCGGAAACGGCGGTGATAATTTCCGATGGAATTCAAGGACAACACCTGCAGATGAGTTATTATAGACAGTTTATCTCGGAACCGCGAAATTCTATGGTGGAACCACGCACGAGTTTCCATCGTCGCCGAGGTGAAATCTACCTGATCGTCACCTCGCAGCGCGAGCGTGCGATCTTCGAATTATTTCCAATCTCGCTGAGAAATTCGCGCGACGCACATTCGCGACATTGATAAGAGATAGTGGTCACCAAGAGGATCAACCGGTCGTTGTCTTCTTTGCACAATTGTAAGCTGCGGGATTTGTCAGGATCGTCTGGATTTTGTCTGGGAATCTTGTAAATCACACCTGGATAGCTTTAATAATCCGCCGATAAGTCATTATCTCGTTATATTATAAATATAGGCCTTTAAGAAAGGAAGAGGCAGAAGGGTACGAGACCTTGGATAGAACTTAACAGCTCTCACTCGACCACGAAGTTCACGTGAGCGTTTCGTGCTCCATGAGAAGAGGGAAAACAGAAAGAGACAGAGAGAAAATAAAGGCCTTCGAGAGTCTAAACCAGAATAATAAAGTAAAGCGTCATTTTAAACAAGAGGACCAATATTTTCATTTGAGCAGAATGACAATGTGAGGATTCGGCGTACTCCAACGTCGTCAGAGAAAGAAATAAACGTTCTTCGTAAATTAAGCATCTACGTTCACGTCCACGTCTCAGTACACACAAGTAAGTATGACTTTAACGACGCAAGTCACGTACATTGCAAATGTATTTGGAAAAATTTATGAAAATAGACTTTTTTATCTAATCGTCGTCTGAAGATTGCGACGAAGGTCCTAACTTACGAATGGCATGTTTATATAAGAAGGTCAGGTGTTTACATTCAGAGAAAACAAATTAGTTCTGCCACCTATAACACTGGGATTTAAATATCCGCAAATAATTTTTGTAATGTCATGAGGATGAGTAATTTTTTGAGAATGATTAAAGTATAGTCACGACAAAATATGACGTTGAATATAAATATTATTTCATTAGTTATATGTAAGTAGTAGTTGCATATTACTTAATTAGTAATAAATTAAATATAATAATAAATAGTAATAAATTTTCAATACTATTAAATAGTAATAAAATAGCAAAATAATTATAATATATATAGTTATACAGGCTTTGTACAATAAGCCATGACAATTATGTTCTTTCAATTTAGACAAATATTTTTTTTGGAATCAGTCATTACTATAATAGCGTATCATGACACATTTTTTGTGTTAATAATATATTTTTTCTTAATAAAACTATCTTATTACTATTTTTTGTATTTTATTTTACTGCAATTTTGTAATACATAGTTGAGATGTTAATTTTTCTCAATTTTCTAGTTGTGGTATTACTTTTTTCTCCGAGTGTATCATGAACATGTTACGTTATAGTAATTGATAAGTTGTCAACGCATAAGCAATAAGCGAAAGAAAGTGGCGTAAATAAGCTTCTTTTTCTATTTAAAAGACCGTGTAGATTAATTTACCTGCACGTGCGGCAAATACCACAAACATTCTTCTCGATGATTATATTTGCAGACTTACTTAGAGACTCTTTACGAGATCTTTATGAGTAATTTTAATGACCGATTTTGTGTCAGAGCTGGAATTGTATTATAAGACAAAATCTTTAAGTAATAAAGTAAAATCGAAAATAATTTGAAAACAATTTTAGTGTTTTGTAAATGCAATTTGTAAGAATCTAAGAATGCTTTTATTATAACTTTATATTCTAACATAAAACACAAAAAGTTTTTTTTTATTATTAAATATTTTTGACGTACAGTTTAATGGGTTTTTCCCGAAATAATTAAATATTTCTGATTAGAGAAGTTTTGATAAAAATTGACTTATATTTATCGAAAAATTTCTTAGTAAAATTCAACACTACAAAGATATTGCGTATATAAATCGTATTATTATACTACACATCTGAATCATGATAAGCATTCATGAATGCTATGCTAATATTTTCCAAGAGATAGAATGTGACGTTCGACAGTTGCGTTTATTAATTTTTTTTTATAAAGAATTGTATCACAGCAAAAATTTACTCTGTAAGCTGATGACAGACTCGGGCGATAACAATCTATGCTGTGTGATCGATAAGATTATCGTTGATTTAAGATGATCTCGTTCGACGCGGACTTATTCTTCTCAACATTAACACGATGAATGATAGATTCGATAAAAATGAAGAGCAATATTTGTGCGAAGAGCAATATTTACATACTTGTACTTGTAAATATCATTGTAGATATTTATGTTGCTATCAAACATCAAATTTTTAGCCATTGCGTACTGGAAGCGATCACGAGATCTTTGAAAATGCCACACGGTTCGAAAGATACTTCGCTCTGCGATAAAACACTTCACGTGATATAAAGTGACTGCGTTAACTTAATCGCGTCGTGAGTTATTTTATCTGCAGTAAATTATTGGAATAATACAAGCATTAATCGTTCAGTGCAGGTAAATATATTTTGCAGGAATTTACAACGTATTATCGGCAGTTTTTTTTGTAAATATTCCTAACTTGTGAAAGTTAGAAAGTTTCAACTATCACACTGTTCAATTTTTTGCCGTAGAAGACAAATAGTCCTTTGTAATAATGGGATGACTTGCAATTTATAAGAGAGATAATATTGTCTATTGTAAGCGAGTATTTAAAACAGTAATTATTCAAATAATAACTTCTTGACTGTAAAAGACAATTTTACAACAGACAATTAGAGTTTGTAGCAAATTAAAAGTTGCAAAAAAGTTATGACGCTTCTAGTCACAACATAACAAATTAAAAGTTGCTAAAGAAGACAAGGTGTATATATCACTTGATAAAATTCTTTCGAAATCGCGTTGCAAATAATAAGAATTGTGTCCACTTGACTCGGTCCTTGATGCAAAGCTTATCTGTAAGACTTCTGCGAAGTAATTTATCTCGGTACAACTAATTTGCTGATTAACTTACAAAGAACCGTTACGATTAACAAAATATGTCGACAGATCTTGCTACGTCATATCGATATGACATGTTATAGTGATAATTAGAAATAAAAATAGATATTGATTTTTTTTGAAGAGAGATTTCTTTCTTCCTTTTTTTTCGATATCATTAGTTAAAGCGCTAAGTATACATGTTATCGGAAAAATTAAAACTCTTTAATCAGATCTTTAATCAAATTATTATACAGTTTAGCCTTTAAATGTCGAATTTAATTATTCTACAATTTTTAAATATTAGTCAAAATTGCATTAAAAAATTTGCAGACGTAATTAATTACATCCACTTATATACATGGATGCTCTCAGTCATTATTATATATTATAATATTAAATTTTCTGTTATAATGTTCGGTATTTTTTCATGATTAAATTCTACCTCCGCAAATTACAACCATAGATTGTCCTTGTATTCTTTTGTCGGCATTATTCTTTGCTCCTCGTGGAATATGTATGAGATGTAGTTTTCAATTGTGCGAGTCCTTCGCGTTGAAATCTCTTATATATGCGCCGCGTATAGTCGCTTAATCAATCAAGGATCTACATTTAGGTCCATTTATCACTGCCGAGTGAGATCACTCCGGTTCGTTCGCGTAATATGGAGTTTTTTTCCTGTCGCTTTTACGTAAAATGGCGAAAGCAGATCAAGAATCGGTCGCTATCGGCTGGCTGCAATCTTGAGCGCAGGGGGGCCGCGTCTTGCACAACTCCGACTTTTTTATCTCTCATTAATTTCCCACGCGAATCTCGGGTTGTCTGTCGAGTGTCGGGTCGCAATCCACGAAGAATTTTCGTCATCGGTCGTCGGAACAGCGCGCATGGCTTTTGTTGGCAAATAAACTTTGGAGAAACTTTTTAAGAAAATTGGTCAAGGCGAAGCATCATATAACATCCATTTGTCAGATGTGTATCGTGTATATAATATATGTTAAATTTTTTTTTTACGTAACCGGCCACTTGTCGATAAGTCTTTAGAAACTCGCATCTCTTTTTGCTGCATTTTTCATGTCCAAATTTCCTTTTATCGTTCTTATTAATATTCTGTATCTCAGAGTAAATCACAACATCCGATAAAATTGATGATCGATAATAATTGAGTGCAAGCCTTGAACTATTAAATCGCGATTCACCGATAAACTTTCAACCAATTTTTCACAGATCTTATTGTTACCTTATTAAATTCTTGGATCTGATTAAAGAAAATTGATATTTGATCTTTTTATCAATTATTTCTTTATTTGAGAGAGTTATATAAATTATAAGTGGCAAATATTAAGTGATATATATCCAAGATTTCATTGCAGTGTGTTAATCTTATCAAAAAGTGATTTTGAAATACTTGAATTGTAGAGAGAGAACTTCTCTGAAATTCGCGGATTTCTGCAATTCAAGTATTTGTTAATAATTAATACTGCCTCATACAGTTATCGGAAATAAAAAGTGTAATATATGTATTCTTGAAATTAGTTAATTCAGAACGTGACTCGACTTTGACCTTAGCATTTTTTTTTATCAAAGAATGTTAATAATGCAGCTATAGTATAGTGTATAATTAACATTGCGCGGACACTGTGAGCTTTTTACGGCACAGTCGATTTTTCGTATTTCACAGTTGTCTTTTGACGTTTCAACACTTAAAAAAAAATTTGCAATAGTTCTGGCCTATGTAAGTATAGAAATCACTTTTTGAAACCTTAAAGATGATACATTTATAGACTTTTTTGTAACACAGAACCGCTTTCAAAAACCTTTTGGACTTAAAAGTCCCAGGGTGTCCGGGTGAGTGCTCCAAAAACACGATGTCCGCGCAGTGTTAATAATACATCTTATTAACGTAAACTTCTTTTTTCGCAATGCCAGACATAGATACGAGTGTAAAGACTTCACCAACATAATATCGCTTATATATAGTATCAATAATTAAATATAAAGAAGAGTTACAATCGCTTATGGAAAAACCATGTTTATTTTTTTGAAAACTGCACTGATTGTTACACTGATTCACGTCAATATAAAAAAATCGCGGTCAACCAGTATTTGTTTAGCTGTTTGATTTATATTTACAATATGATACGACAACGAGGAAGCCTTCCGTTTCCAGCATGCTTGATCCGATAACGCTTATCTCATTTGATGCGCCGGCAATTCATTTTATGTCTAAGATTATTGATTTTTCGACAACTCATATCACATTAACGAAAATTAAAAGACAGAAGTGATAGGAATGTTGAATGTGAATAACGCATTTTTTTGCTATTACGAAATAAGAAATCATTTTCAAGTTTATTTTCATATTCGTACAATTTTACTCTCATATAAAATAGCAAGCTTATAAAAATATATAAAGAATTTATTTATTTAATTCTGTAACAATTAATTAATATTAACGTAATAATTCATTTTTATATCATGTCATGATTTAATTATTAGATACTATATGTAGTTAAAAATAAATTTTCCTCTTTCAATTTTCTATATGATATTGTTATTTTTACAGAATCACCATGGGTCGAAAGGAGAAAGAGCAATCGGGCAATCCCATGACGGAATTCAGTAGCAGGTATTTCCCTTATATCATTAATGTCCAATGCTGTATTATTTACACGATGATCCAAACAACAAAATATACAAAGATTAATCAGAATGTAAATTTTGTTCATTGCATGGTAAAAGATCTTGCTGATATTGTTCATGCGTGATAACTATGTTAAAATCGTGCAGATAACAATTAAATGATCGACAACGGCTTGCTTAATGAGCAGAGTCATCCTTAAGTGACATACGTCAATCGTAGATAACGGCGACTTCTGTATACGCAGTGTCTGCAAAAGTAATCATTATTGATCAAGAATAATCGTCGTGGAATGCGATTGTATCGCGTTTTATGTGACGATAGCAAACGCGTTGTATCAACTCGGTTTTTCCCTATAACACTTGATTGAAATTCTTTTAAATTTATTAATATTTTTTGTAAAACTTGACAGGTAGAATGGCAAATAACACTACAAAAATTTTCAAGATTCTCATTAAAATTATCCAAAGTTATATTTAACACGATAGTTATAGTAGTGTATTTTTATTAGAATTTAATTTATTTACGATATGTGGAACTTGCAGTAAAAAAAGGCAACGTAACTTTTCAATGAGACAAGAATTTCTTTTATGAGAAGTAAAATATTATTGCATAAATATATTGTCTTTTTTATCGGGAAAAATTACAAAAAAGAGCGTCTTTTATTATAAACATGTATTCTTTAATGCTCCCATAATTGTATATAGATATGTTATTATATTTCTTCCCTATCTCATTGTATTTTATTTAATGCTTTATATAATAATTTATTTTTTTTCGTTTTTAGCACGAAGATAGCCCCGAATATCGGCGAATATAAAGAAAAGGATGAACTATACGATCCCTTTGAGCATCGCGATAAGCGACGTTCAACTTCGTAAGTTTCATATATTTTAAGTGAGTCATGACCATTATAATAACAATGAAGTAAATAGAAAATGTGCCTATATACGGCCTACAGACTGGATCTTTTGTGCCTAGGAATATTTTTTACATAATTTTACGTACATTTTTCGCTTCACAAACCGTAAGTTCCTCGTAAGTAACCTTCGTAAGTTTCGTTTTAAAGTCTTTATCGGCACGTGTTAAGCAATTATATTCTGACGACAAAGTACCGCGCATTGCAACATTTTTTATTTAACATACACATTAACATATGCATAGGCGTAAACTATATATATATATTATGACCGTAATAATATTATATGCATTTATAAAAAGATGAAAACTTATCAGTTAATCTTGAAAATAACTTTCTACATTTTCATTCAAAAATATGAAATTATAGTTGCCTTTAGATGCGATAGAAAAACATTCAATTAAGATCGAAATGCACATTAATGATTTTAATATATTCAAATAATAACGACAAAGTACTTTTACAATAATAAATTCATTTACACATCACTTAAATTTATTTAAATTTAATTAAACAAATTTATTTACATTATTTATGTACTGGAAATATCAACATTACAAAATATACATTAGAGAAAATAATTATCTTTTGACAACAATTTTTTTTCATGAATACAAGGTTTATATAGTCTCATACTAAATAAATTTATTCCAATCTCGTTTAATCAAATTTTACCGGTAACATATGCGTAATTTTCTATAATCAATTCCATTTTGCACATGTAGCAAATAAGAAACAAGCGTCAGTAACATAATTCCACGTTTTGCCGCGCGTTTCAGGGACCTGGGCTCCATGATGCATCTCCTGAAGTCCTCTCTGGGGACAGGAATCCTGGCTATGCCGCACGCGATAAAGAACGGCGGGCTGCTATTCGGCGGGATCGGTACGATCATAATCGGCATAATTTGCTCACATTGTGTGCACATACTGGTGCGCACGTCTCACGTGCTCTGCCGGCGCACCAAAACGCCACAGCTGTCGTACGCCGAGACAGCGTACGCGGCCTTTCTCTGTGGGCCGAAGCCGATCAGGCCTTGGGCCAACGGCAGCAAGATATTCGTGAACACGGCGCTGTGCGCGACATACGTGGGCGGCTCATGCGTTTACATCGTGTTTATTGCTAAGACCATTCAACAGGTATGCATCTTGCATAATTCATAACAACAAGGTCGTCTATCTATGCTAAAACACGTTTGGCGCGACGAGCGCAACTTATTAATACATTTTTGCCTCATTCCGCTACAACAATTAGTTTCTGTCTGTCATTAGACTTGTACCAACATGTATACAATCTAATGTAAGTCTAATGAGTACGAAGATGTCTTACATATAGTGATATACTATTCATCATATTTATCATGTTAATTTTTTTCTCATTATTTACCGTAAATATTAGATATATAACATTAACGGGATGGATGAGAACTAAAGGAGGCGAGGAACTGATATTCAAATTAATAGCTCGCGCGAAGATACTTTATACAAAATACGATTCAAGATTATTTTGATGAATTAACTCTCGCTTTGCAATTTTTATGATTTCACGATATCGAATAAATGTTTTTTCTTTTACGCGATGATTATTACACTCTTCAATCAGCAGATAACTTTAGTGTAGTTTATATTTGTGTTATTGTTAGTGAAACAATAATAAAAATATAATTTGATAATACGATAATTATCGCGTAGTTTATCAGATATCTTATTGTTAGATTGTAATTATTGTTAATAGTTCTTATCACATTTTTATATATAGTATTATAAAATTCTTCCTCTTTGTACGTAATTACTGATTGCAAACACATCCATAGTTATTATCTATCTTTTTACGTCGATACATTAATTGATTGACGCTTTGCGATGTTTATGGATTGTTACGATAATTTTTATTCTTTAAGATATTATACTCAAATAGTCTTGCTTTTTTGTCTTTATAAAAATGTATGAGAAAATTATAACTCGATATACGTATATTACACTACAATTGAGTTTATTTGGAAGAATCCAGACGATAGAACAAAAATAATGATAATTATGACTTTTAAAACATAAATGTGGACACAGAATTACAGAAGTTTAAAGTATTAAATGTTTTATTAATTAAACAATACAATAATAAGAAGAATTACATCAAATAATTTCGATCGGGCATCGCATCTTGGAGGAATGTTCTACCTCTTTTTGTGAATGTCCTCCGTCTCACTCGTTCCACACGTGAAATCGACCCGAGCCCTTGCATAACTCGCGTGATCGAATCGATCTTCCGTGTTAGCATCCTGTTTTCTTTTCAGATCGCGAGTTTCTACACCAAGAGAGACATAGAGATACAGTTGTGCATCCTCTCGCTGATCCCAGCGTTGATACTGCTCGGTCAAGTGCGCGATTTGAAATATATGATGCCGTTCTCGATGTTGGCGAACATCTTCATGATATCCGGCTTCACGATCACGCTCTACTACGTCTTCAGTAGTAGCAATCTACTATCGTTAGAGAATAAGAAGCTAATCGCCCGGGTGGAGGAGCTGCCCCGTTTCTTCGCGACTGTGATATTCGCCATCGAAGGTATCGGCGTTGTAAGTTCCAATGCCAACTGCCACGGTGACGGTTAGTGTTATTAAACGCAAAGTAATTAGTCGTCGCAAGCATAGGTGATTCTTTGTTTAATTAGAAAGGATAACAAAGAATAGAAATAGTTCAATATAGGAAAGCAACTGCTGCTTTTATAAGTAAATGATTTACAATTAACGTCCCTCTTGCGTCTTTCGTATTTTTGAACGCTTTTCGAACCCAATACGATTGTAATCGCAGGTGATGCCCGTGGCGAACAACATGAAACAACCGCATCACTTTCTGGGATGCCCTAGTGTACTCAACGTCACGATGACGATAGTCGTGTGTCTGTACGCCATGATGGGGGTGTTCGGTTACCTCGCGTACGGCGAAAATTCTGAGGCCAGTATCACGTTGAATCTGCCAACGGAGGAAACGTAAGTGAGAACACAGCTCTTTCGCTAAATATTAGTATGTCGTTTTGATACACGCGTTGTAGACTAACGAAAAGCAATGTTTTAGTCTAGCCCAGGTGGTGAAGATCCTCATTGCCGCGGCCGTTCTCTTTACCTACGGTCTGCAGCTCTTCGTGCCGCTCGAGATCATATGGAATGGCATAACGCACAGGTTCAGTCATAAGTATGCAGCCATCGGCGAGACGTCGATGAGGGTATTCATAATTATGCTAACAGGTAAAGTACCTTACATCATACCATTACTATAGTTAAATCTGAACAGCTCAATTGCAGGTAGAAACAAATTCACAGTCTGAACTATAAACAAATGATTAAAATGTACTACAAACGAGAGAATACTATATCATTCAATTTTATAAATATATATATTCAACATATTTCGGCTATACGAAGATAAAATCCTTTGACTATACAAAGCGAGCGACTATACGGCTAGTATTATTAAACACGAATAACCGGTCGTCCCATGCGTAGGTGGTTTTTTACCTGATTGGAAAGGATAACAGAAAATATAGAAATAATTCGATACAGGAAAGCAACTGTTGCTTTTATAAGCGGATGATTCATAAGTCGTCTGCATCGTTGAGCGACGTGTATTCTTTCGTATCCACAAATGGATCTCTAGAAAAGATGTAGTTTTTAAAAAGAATTAAAAGTACACATAATTTTTTATTTATAATCCATTTTATAGAATTTTCTTTTTCGCGCTAGGAATTTTCTTTTTTTTTTCTTTTTTATTGGGATCTTAACTCTTTGAGACGCAAATTACAGATTTATACATTTAAAACAGGAAAGTAACGTAACTAATATTGCAAACAAATTTTATTTTTTTTTACTTTTTTATCGAGGGGTTTGTGTTGCGTGAGATACAACTGTGATCTCTCATAATTGCAATAACGAGTCCAGCGAAATGGTTAGATATTCATCAAATACTTAAAGAGACGTGTTTTTCATATCAACGTGCCTCATAGAGTTAAACGCTGCTTTCCCGTAACCTTTTCCGGTTGCGTTTTTTGCGTTTTTTGCCGCGAACGATATTCCAGCGATCGCGAGACCGGCGAGACGGAGAAACCGCGATGAATCACGCATTCCCGGTAGAGAGGAGGTCGGTCGGAGACCCGATCGGTGAGCCGATCGAATGATCGGTGTCACCCACTTACTCCGCGTGCATGTACGCGTGACGCGCCTTTTTATCACCAAGTGCATCGAGAAAGAAAGGAATTGTCTGCCTGTCTGCCTGTTTCGGTTCGGGTCAGCTCTTTTGTTCGGTGCAATAGATTCGGCCCACTTTGGTCCGCTTATTCAATTTCTCATCGTTGATAGATTTTTTCCGCTTATTAGGAGTTGCCGATATGTCGTCTGTAAACACAGCATCACGAATATCTAAATACCGCGAAAAATGTGTAGTTTATCTGCAGCTTATTCTCTTTTGACTTTCCTTTATTCGACGTTTGTGTAAAGTACAATACAATAAAAATGTCATGCTTGTTGATAACACTTCTTGATAATTAAGATGTGTTCTACATGCAAGTTTAATATGAATGTAAGCTTCGAAGTCAGAAGATAATGATTGATATGTTTGTGATATATTATTCTTTTTTTTTTACAGTGGCCATGGCGGTGTCAGTGCCCGATTTAGATCCGTTCATTTCCCTAGTCGGTGCAATATTCTTTTCTATCCTCGGCATCAGTATACCAGCTGTCGTCGAGACGATTTCGTGTTGGGAGAGCCATTTAGGCACCTTCAAATGGCGGCTATGGAAAAATTCTTTTCTATTTATATTTTCGATATTAGCGTTAATATTCGGTTCGTGGATCTCAGTGCAAGATATAATCAAGTATTATAGTACGAGTAAGGATTGATAAGTTTTAGTATTTTATTTAGCGTTTTATCTGAATTTCATATACATCTGGAACTCCAGTGTCGACAAGAAACGCGGTTTTTAATGAGAAACAACTATTTAGCGTGATATACTTTTGTATATCCTCGTTATTTGCGTTTGTATTTGACTCGTGGATCTCAGTGTTAAATAATGAACTATTATAGTTGATAATAAATTTTACTGAGTTTATTGTTTCACTAGCGTCTTTCTTCTTAATTTTCCTGTATAATGCACCTATTATCGACTGCTTATATGTTAAAGTTGAGATGAATTGAAGGTTTTAGGATGAGATTGGAAAAAAGATCCATGACTGGTAAGGTTCATCTTAAGCTTAAGTATGATTTACATACTTTGAGTATAATTATAACGAATTATGGACCTATGTCATATTCTTTCGAGAACTCTCGATACATTTTGGCAATTATAATAATATTTATTCCGTCTGCTGGTACACAGATATGTCGCCAGTAAATCTGGTTGATCAACGTTTCTTCTTGTTTCATATATATGTATAAAAGATATTATGCTTTCTAAAAGAATGTCGAGACAAAGAAAAATTAATAACAGTCAACTCTATTAGAAAATAGAAGCTTTAATCGACAATAAGCGTGATTAGTGCTAATGCTTCTATAAACATTAGGTGTTTGTTTGAAATATTCTAATACCTTTTAAGATTTTAAATATAAAAATATGTTATCTTGCTTAAGAATTTAAATAAATAATTTACAGCATATTTTTAATTAATTTAATTTTGCTTTATTCCAATATAAAAAGGTGGAGGGTCTCTATAGGTTGATCTGTTTCTAGCAGATGTTAGTTAAAACCTAAGATGAGAACTACTATTTAATTTATAACTGAGAAAATGCAAAGTCTAAAATGCATTTAATCGCGATAAGCGCGTTCAGCAGACACAACTGTTGAGTTCGTCTTATCAACACTCTGCGTTGATTGGTTGGTTCTAAAAGTAAGAGCCAATCACGTTCGACTGCTATTGAGCGGCTTCTTGGTCTGCTGAACGCGACCAATGACATTCGGTACAAGCAGGACGGCCTTTAAAAATATTGCTTATATCTTTTCCTCGATACCAGATTAAATAGTAAGTACCAGATTAAATAAAATTAAATTGCGCATCAGATAAAACCGCGCAATTAATAGCTAATCTATACCGAATAAAAAATATATTTGATAAGTGTTGTAACGTAAATATTTCATTCGGCGATTAATTAATATGCTGATATATGGAACCGGGGCTCAAGGTATGTACATGCAGGCAATAGGAATAGGGAATATAGGAACAGAATGCATTGATACACGGCTTCCGATAGGTTAAAAATCTATATTTTGTTACGATTCCCTATTCTTTTTCAAATTTCAAATTTTCAAATTTTTTCCGGAACTGCAATTTTGCGTAGTCATCCTCTGCGTTCGCTAGATGGCGCGGGAATGCCCGCAATGATGCGTTTCTCGAGTCGCTTCATTCGGTAGTCGGTAGAGAGCGTTCCGTATTGTGCGCCATGTTTGTCGCGTCCGCGCTTGCCGACAAAGTAAATTTGTCAGTTGTCACAATCTACGGGAATATTAGCTCGATAGTTCCAAAAAACCGAACATTTATATACACATAACATATATCTGACAAGTGGCTCACGCTTTCGCCTCGTCGTCCTCCTCGATCCAAGATCGCGGCGTCGCGGCGTTCGTTTGTATCTCGTATCGAGAGCGTCTCGTATATGTCGGATCGAAAAGTAGCGGGCGTCGAGTCGGAGTCGTCGGAGAAACGCGGGGACACGCGGGGACTCGACGTGGAGCACGGTGTGCGTGAGCGTGTGCGGCCGACAGTAGCGACAAAGAAAAAGCAGAATCGGCCGCGCTCGATTCTTTCGCTCGCGCGATACGGCTTTTCGTAGCTGAGCTTCCCAAGCCGGGGGAATCGCCGCGCCGCGCGCGGGGACCCATACGTTCCTACGGTGATTCGAGTAATCGCGTCCGCGTATTTTCGCGAATTCCGTGATTTTCCGTGCCGCTGGCACGCGCGTGCGGAATTCGTGCGGCACAGCGCGACATAACCTAATCTCCCGGTGATCGGCGACTCGCGCGCGCGCGCGCTCGTGCGTGTGTGTGTGTGTGGCGTGTGGCGTGTGCGCGCGTATATACATATATATATAAAACCCTTTGCATTCCCCGTCGCGCGCGACAATGGCAATGAACGAGGACCTCGGTTTCGCCGAGCTCTGCAGGCTGTGCTCGCTCAAGAGCAGCCACCAGCTGCAGATATTCGACAAGGAGAGCGAGCAGCGGCAGCTGCTGTTCAAAATACGCTCCTGCGTGCCCATCGTGGTGAGTATAGACGACACTTGCCGTGTACGCGGCCACCGCGTTGCCCGCCCGGGACCCGGGATCCGAAACGACCCGTCGTATTCCGGCCGAATTTGCCGAGGCGACGCGCGACAGATCTCGAGACGCGAGCTAGCTTTTGTGCGGGAGACCCTCTAGAAGTCTAGAATTACACCACGTGCACGAGAGATATTTCTGAACGGAGGTTCCCCTCGCGAGAGATAAAATTGTGAGTTGAATTATCGGAGCTCCCAAATTGTTAAGAAAAGGGGTATCATTAAGAATACTTGAAGGACAATTGAAATTGCCTCGCTTGATTGCATTGCACGTGCAAATGCAGAGCTTTCTGCGTTGGCGTGGTTTGTGAATAGCTCCTTGTTTTACGCTCCAATGCTCCAGTATTGAAACAATTGATACCTTGAACTTTTGTGACTAAAGATCGCAAAAAAAAATAAATAAAATAGAGACTTAAGTAAGTGAATTGATCAATCAGTCGAGAATGGCCGAAAACGTATTTCTATCGTTTTTAAATTGGCTGTGATCGGTTTGCTCATTCCTTAAGTCTTACTACTTGTTTTTTTCCTATTTTCGATGGCTCGTTCATTTTATTGTATTAAGAAGAACATTTAACAATTCTACGGTTAAAACATATTGATTTTCTTAATCGTTATCTTAGCACTTATTTCCTTTCGTTTTATCATGTCCTCGTAACGTAAAGCTTGAAAGAAAAAAAAGATCATTGAGAGTCAAGCTAAATTGGCCGATTATTCCAAAGAATCCTGAAATCAAATTTACAATTTCGCCAGTTGTCATTTTAAACAGAGGAAAACACGAGATCATTTTGTTACAGATAGCAAAAGAGGATGGACTGCCAAAAAATATTTGTCAGAGATGTATCTACAAGTTAGATATGTTCTACGAATTTCGTATCAGCTGCTTATCCACAGAGGCAGTATTGAAGAATTATGCAGATTCCTTGAAGAACATTGTTGCGCTTAACAATCAGGCAAGTGAAATTTTCCTTTCCACGTACCAGGATTATGTTAAACTGCATAGAACTTTTAATCATAGCAAACATATGTTGTTGTAATATATCGCACATGTAACAGGATTGTGTTTTATTCAGATTTTGTTTATTCACATTTGTGCAATATTACATTTGTAATATTGCGAGAATAATAATGCCCTTTGGTGTCCATGTACATATTGGATATTTAAATAATTTTCGATTCGTCAAAATTGGTAAAACAGTCATGGGATTTGCTTTTGCGTGGAAGAGGGAAAATAAAATTTTCAGTTTTTTTACGTCCAATTTCATCACAACTGACTGAGCTATTTTGTCGGTGTAGTGCGAAATAGTACGAGCCTCTTCGACTTCGTAAAAACGCGCCGTAATATTGCAAAACAAAGCGATTTTATATCGGTGTAGCGTAAAAGATTTTTTAACGCAGCGTGCTCGACGTTCTTTCTCTCTTCTGCTTTCTCCTTATAAAGACTTGATAATTCAGTGATACTCAGCATTTTTCCAAAAACGCTGCAACTGAATAGGTATATAATATAAAACTAAAATGAACTTGATGAATTAATTGCTTCCGAAGGAATCAGCTACTAAAGCATCACCAATGGCGCGAGGAGTGTATCGCTAGAGATGCATATCTTTTTCTTTCTTCCGTACTCCTGGTAGCGGCAAGCTATGAAAAGGACAGGGTCGGTCAGACGGGAGCACGGGTCCTGTCGGATGGTGATCACGAGGGGGTAGGGGGGGGAAGAGAGAGAGAGAGAGAGAGAGAGGGAACGCGCGCAGGGGCGTCACTGATCGGTAGCTAGAGGTGCTCGGGTCCCCCGCTGACCCCCCTTTCCGTGTCTGCTGCACCCGGCGGCGCGCGATCTCAATAATTCCACCCTCGCGTACGCAACGTAGACGGGCCGGCGGGAGGTGAGGAGGGATAAATAGGAGGAGAGAGAAAGGGTAAGACAGAGAGAGAGAGAGAGAGAGAAAGGGTGTGTGTACGTGTGTATGTGTCTGTGTGTGAATGTACGTGTGCGACGACCGACGTCGCGACGTCTATTGATCGGCGCGTCGCGACCGCGAGACGCGTCGCGCGCACAGAAAGCGAAAGTCGTAGTACAAGTATACTCCTTTCTTCGCTGTCTCGACTGTCTCTCCCCCACTTCCCCCCCCCCTGTTTTCCTCCTATCTGCTTCTGCAACTTATTTCTCTTTCACCTGTCTGCCGCGTTCCTCCTCTCGTCACGTAACACTCCTATTTCCTTCTTAATTTCGCTCGTTTCTTTCCTACATTTCATCTTTCTTCATCTGTCTCTTTTCCTGTGCCCTTCAGTTTTATCACTCTTTTATCTTGTGCTACTTATTAATCTATTCTTACGAACGTGACGCACGTTACTATTTCATTCATTTGTCACATTCATTGTCAAAAAGGATTCGTAATCGTAATACCATAATGTTAGAGTTATCATAGTCGTTTCGCGACATTCCTTATCAGTTGCGTTAATTTTCTCTTAGATACATTTTTTTACAAATATGCATTTGTTCGTCATGTTCCGAAAGGGTTTAGTCATAGAACACGGCATATAAATCCCATCCTCCTCTCGCTTCTCTTCTCCTCCCTTCCTTTTTATCTCCATTCGCTTCTTCTCCCAGTCTCGCGCTCTCTCTCGTTCGATCCCGGATCGCTCGATCCTCACCGCCTCCTCCCAAGCCATCCGCTCTCCCCTGCCGATTCGGCAGTCCTAGGCACAGGTGCAACGTGAGTTGCCGTGAGCTCGCGCGGCCGAGAAACCTGTTTCGAAACCCGGGATACCCCGACGAGATCGACGCAGCCTCGTTACGTGGGTGACTCTCTCCTTCTCTCTCGTCGCCGGGCGCGCTCCGGAATATCGGCGACGCGGACGGCGGCGAAGGGCAGCGCGACGAAGAGGGTCGCGAGACGACGTCCTCGTCGTCCCTCTGACGTCTCTCCGGTCTCTCCCATGAATCGCTCCCGTGTTGCGACATGTGTGTGCGCGCGCGCGCGCGCGCGTAAGTTCTACCTCCCCTTCTGCTCTCCCCCTTCTCCTAGGATCTCGCCCTCTCTCTCTCGCTCTCTCAATGTCAGTGTCAAGGTCAGCGGGCCGACGCACCGGTCGCTGCCGCCGTCGCCGCCACCACTGTTGCACCGCACACAACGGCGATGCTCCTCCTCGTGCATCCCGATATCGCTCGCTCCGCTAGTCGCGTATAATACGTATACGCTGAACGAGAGAGAGAGAGAGAGAGGGAGAGAGAAAAGGGAATCGAATGGAAAGGAGGGACAGAAGCGAGAGGCACCCCCACGCGGCCACCCTTAACGCCGCCTCGTTGTTCCTCGTTGTTCCTCGTTGTCTCGCGTCTCGCTTCCTCCGGTCCGGTCGACCGTTGGTTCGCCGCATTCCGGGGATATCCGCTCGGTATATCGTAACGCGTCGCGTTCGTGCGTCGTCGGTTATCCTCCAGCGCGCCGGGGCGGTCCCCTTCTCCCTTCGGGCTTTTCTTTCCTCGCCCGCATTTTTTCTTTCGCTCCCTCTCTCTCTCGGTCTCTCTCTCTCTGTTACATCTCCCAGCCTCCCTTCTCTCGTAGCAGCGCGACGTTACACGTCGCGAGAGAGAGTGATACACACGAATCATCGCCCCGCGCGCATATACACGTAAACACACACCTTGCGTTCCTTTCTGCCGATCGGTGGTCGGCCAGCGGGCCGGCCGACTGGGGCCGGCCCCGTTTGTCTCTCTTCCCGCTCCCGGCTCCCCCCGTCGCGTCGCTTCCCGATCTCCTCGTCTCCTCGTCGTATTCGGCGTGCCCCCGCGCTTGCTCGCTCGCTCGCTCGTCTCCTCTTCGCTCCGTCGCTCCGCTCCGGCCAGCCGGCCGCGCGGTGCATTCCGCGGGGAGCCTCCGCTCGGCAACGTTTGTATCGCGCGTCGCTCCTCCGTCGGTGTGTGTCACCGGCTGGCTCTGCCTTACTTCTTTCTCGCCGTTCCCTCTTCCCGCCCCCGTCGTCTTCACGCATACACACGCATACATCGCTCCGTCTTTATCTCCGTTTCTCCTCTCTCATTGAACCTTCTCTATCTCTTTCTCTTCCTTTCTCTCTCTTCTCCCCCTTCACCTGCGGTTCCGTCTTTCTTTCCTCTCTTTCTTCTTCTCTCCCAGTCCGACGGCGAGGGAAACGTCTCCCCGGTTGTCTCGCGCTTATCCCCTCCGCGCGCCCGTCGGCTGCTTTTTTTTCGCCTCTTTGTCCTTGCATCCTCCCGCGCCGGGAATCGGCGGCGGCGGCTGCGGTGGAAGCTGCCAGCTTCGCGGCTCTCTCCTGCCTCGTGAACCCGCGGATATTCCTCCGAACGCGTCGCGAAAAGCACGAAAACGCAACGTACAAAGCTTTTTGCGCGTAAAGAGCCCCGCGAACGTGCATGTCAGTGTTAACGTTTGTATAGTGAACTGTCCCGCCGAAGCGTGCCGGTTATCGTCGCTCTGGTACATCCGGAGTAATCTGATTGTGTGAGTCTCTCAACCCCCCGAAAATAAACATCAGCTTCGCGTCATCGTTATTGCTACTTTACGTAGCTTACTGCATCGGTGCTGTGATTAAAAAATCTGGGTCGCGCGATATTTTTTTGGAAAAATCCGCCTCCCTCCGGTCGTAGGTGTTCTCCTGGCCCTTCGATTCCCGGAGCCCAACGGTCGTCTTTGGAACGTGGATTGGACTCCGTTAGTGCGTGGTAAGCGCGTCCAAAAAGACGGGCGCCCGTTTCTTTCGTGAGAACGATCGACTCGCGCGATGGCTTCTTTCTCTCTCTCTCTCTTTCTCTCTCTCTGTTTCTCTCTCTCTACTTCCGGAACGTCTCTTGCTCACCAATCGTTATTGCGCGATATATATATTTTTTAGATTACTTTAGATTATTTTAGTGCATTTAGAAAGTTGCAGAAACGCAGAAATGATTCTTGTCCTTTTATTGTAAATTACAATTGTATTAATAGTCCATTGGCAGTGAGCAGGATTGAGCGCGAAAGAATAATTGACCGACAGATTATGATGACAATTATTTGGAGCATTCTCCGGAGTCACTTCCCTAACGCGCGCGATAGCTTTCCTCATTGTTCTTTCCTCCGAGAGACCTTGACGGAGCATTAGCGTATACGCTGGCGCCGGGAGGGAGATGCTAGGATCCGGATGATAGGATTATTACATGAGAAAAAAATTTGAAACATGACTGATATATTTCTAGATCATTACACGAGAGAAAAATATCGTTGATAATATTAAATAATTACTTCACAATGAGCGTTTTAAAAGAAGTGCAATAATGTAGGCGATAATAGCGATACGAGCTAACAATAAGTACTCTCAGAACATTGCATTGTTATTATCGGTTATTATTAATAGATTATGACCAAGTATGGAACTGTATAACAGGAAAAAAACAATCTTATTCTGTGGCAATTTTTGAATAATTTTATTTTACGTTATTTTTTGTCTGCAACAATAGTATTTCAATCGCTTTCGTAAGAGGACTCCGGGTTACGAAGTATACGCACGAATTTCCGGATCTTCGTAAAGCCATCTTTGATGCGCCGTTCTCGTGTCAGACGACGGTTTGACGCCATAGAAAGGACGATACATAATCGAGACACGCCGAGTATTCGTGTCTCCGTTATGAACTTGCATTCGTAATTACATTTTGAAATAAATTAACATTTTGAATGACGTTAAATCTATTTATTTAGAAAATATACAGCTATATTTTAACGAGTTACATGCCGTATCGATAGGAAAAGAAAATGAAGTGAGTTTGACGAAAGTTATCTATCTCGTTAGACTTTTGCGAAGTCGATCGAGAGCCACGTGTCGTTCGTTGTGTTTAAAATAAATAAGGATTAATTATTGCACTACGTGTGATCAATTAACGGTTTTAATTTAGAATACGGACAAGGACAAGATGTCAAACGGCGGGCAACAGCAGCAGCACGCGAGTTACGCGGAAGCGCATACTGCGGCACACGCGGCACTGCAGCAGCACATGGCACAGCAGGCCGCTCAGGCGAGGTCTCTGGCTGGACCTCACGCGGCCCCGCAGCCACCGAATCCCACGTTCACCTTGCCAGACGACGGGCTCGGCTACGATGATGGAGTAAGAGTTCTGCGGTCTATTGGAACATGGTACGTAAAGGGTGCTTTGATCGGTTCTTTCTTAAAGCACCGCTTTCTAGAAGCGAGATCTTCCGTCAAAAATATTCTCGAGTCATTGCTCGATTATAATTTTTAAAATATATAGATGTTACTGCGTGAAATATCTGACAATCTACTTTAATAGAAGATAAATATTGCAAAAAAAGGAATGCTCCCTAAAACACTTTCTATAATGTCCTTACATTAAAATCTTATTTTGCTACGCTTATTTTAAAGCTATATGATTGCTTTCTGCATTAAATTTCGCATAATTATATTTTAATTGGTCTCCAAGCTAAAGATATTGCAATATGATCATTGGTTCTTACTTCACAGGTCATCGGATTACTCTGCTGCGATGCGTCCCAGCATGATGCCAGCATTTCCTGGAACGGACCAACAATTTGGAAGTAGAGCACCGGCAGTAAATCAACCATTACGGACAACGACAGCAAACAGCGTGAATGTTCGTCCGGGATCTGTTTCGAAAGCGACCAACACTGGCGAGCCAACGACGAAGGCGTTTGCTTGCTCTGTGTGTGGCAAGGGGCTCGCTCGTAAAGATAAACTTGTCATACACATGCGTATACATACTGGAGAGAAGCCATATTCTTGTGAGGTGTGCGGTAAGTATGAAAATCATATAAAATACATTCTACCATTAGATAAAAATTATTTTGAATCGCAGATCATCTACCTTTAAAAGGAAGCAATGAATAAAGAATCCGATACATGTTGCAGGTAAAGCGTTTGCGCGTCGAGACAAATTGGTCATCCATATGAACAAACTCAGACATAAATCTGGCGTTTCGCCTCTGTCAGCGCCTACCACACCAAGATCGGATCAACATCAACAGCAGCAACAGCAGCAGCAGCAGCAACAGCAGCAAGCGCAACAGCAACAGCCATCTCGTCAAGATAGCATTCATAAACTGAAGGAGGAGCCAGTGAGTTGGGCCTGCGAGCTGTGCGGACGATCACTCGCTACCAGAGAGGAATGGACAACACATGCTCGGTTAATATTTCTTTATTTTCAACATTAATATACTTCTATTTTAATTTAACGTTTTCTACAATTAATTTTACTCAATTGCAGGTCTCATTTGGTTGAAGGAACTGTGCCGCCACAACACGCCGCTGCGTATTTCCCAGGATCTGTCCAACCGGCGCAATCCTATACCACCGAGAGGAATTTTTGCTTAATGTGTCGCGCAGACTTCACAGATAAGGCCGAATTTTTGTTCCATATACGTACGCACTGCGAGCACGGGCAACAGTCGGGTGGTAAACAAAGCGGCGGAGATGCTGCGACGGCTGAGCTCATTGCCAGAGGACTCGTTGATCCTAATGGATTATGCAGCTAGAATTACTCTTTTCCCTGTCACTACGTACCGTCGATTTGTGTCTTACCATAGTACAAGTTTTCTGCTCTATTCCGATCAGAAACTTTCGCATAGGGTGTCATGCATATTGTGATTGTAATGATATATATACCAACTTATCGATAATAGATACACAGTAGCATATTTGATAACGATAATTAATAACGAGTAGCAATGTTAGTACAATACCCATGATAGATTAATTTGATAATTCCGTGCAACTGTGATTATTTTCTAATATATTTTTATTAGAGCCTTTTGCACATGATAGAAGAGGGTCATTTATGACTAAGGACATAATCTCGAAGATAAACGAATTTTATATATTAGGTTTGATCATTCCCTTATACATTTTACAAATTACTGGAAAAGTTTATCTAATATTTCTTAAGAAGATAACAGTCTTGGCAAGTTTATTTCACAAAAGATTATTAAAGAAGTAGCAATTTACGCACTTTGTAATAAATACATATCAGAACAGAGTTACGTAGAATTATTTTCAGGAATACACTACTGTGTATCTTGACACAAGATAAGATTACATTATTGAGAAGAAGAAATTTTAAGTATTGACATTATACTGACTTATGGTAAGAATGTGCACTATTATGTCAGTATTTAAAAGCTATTACTTAATAGTATACGTTCCTACATAGCTAGCTTCCTGCTATTTGTAGGTACTAGAAGACCTATTCTGTAACTTTTTAACATATAAGTTTTATTCACGTTATAGATACAGTAATTCAGTCGCGCTTGTTTTAATTTTTTCAAAATTCTGCATTTGAATATGTTTTGTTTAATGAATGTATTTTATTTAATATTTTTCTCTTTAATTAGGCTTGAGTCTGTTTTTTCAATTTTATAGCGCCTCTTCCGAGGCTTATTGTCTTGTGAGCATTCATTTTTGTTTTATCGTGGATAGGCTACTAACCTTGCCCACGAACTCTTCTCTTTTACTCGGGCTTGGGACTGGCAGTGTTGACTCCTGAGTGTTATCACTCTTTCGTCACACAGGCGAAGTAAACAAAAATGTATTTTATATTAAAAGAATATATTTTTAATATTTGAACATGACTGACAATGTAAATAATTATTAATATTCTTTACTAATGAATATAGCAAGACTGGAGTGCAATTGGATTGTTATTATGTCTGGAGACTGTAATCAGAGACTGGTCATCAGGCGATTTCTTAAAATTCTGCGAGAGAGAATGATATAAGAGAAAGAGAAAGCGATATACATTCATATTGCTTTCTCATATATCTCATATATATCTCATATATATCTCATATATATATATATATATATATATATATATTTATAATATATATATTTCATATATATCTCATATATCTCATATATCTTTCTCATATATCTCTTTCTTTTTCTTTCTCTTGTTTTTGAAGAAAAATGGCGGATCAATCAAAAGTGGCTCCCTTATTTCTAGTCTCTGATTAGGTCTCTAATTATGTATATATAGCGTGAATAAAGCCTAACAGTAACCATATAGTTGCATAAAACATGCATAAAAAGACCGATTAATGATATATGACATAAAGGATATACCATATATTGTTGTATCATAGAGTTAGATTTAAATAGTTACAGTTAGAAAGTTACAAAGTGGGCCTGTAATAGCATGTATTCTCTGATGTACAGGTTTGTTCTCAATGCTATTATATTTTTTTATATGTATATGTATGTTTTCAACTGCAACGTTATAATTTAGAGAATTTATTATTTTGATAGCACATCGTTCTCTTTGATCTAGATTTTAATATCAATGAGGATGAATTGTGTCGCCGTTTACAGATCTGATTTTGGAAAATTAATTATGTCTTATACAGAATGATTCATCTAATTTGATTAGCTTAAATTACTCTTTAACTATTCCTTACATAAACAAATTTTGAAACAAAAGTTGATAGTGTGATTTAGAAGACATGTATATTTTATAGTCAGTTATAGATTTTATATCGGAATACAATTTTATAAAGATCAAGTTATTTAAAAAATTATGTATATAATAATTTATTTTGAAAAAATTAAAAATAACAGATTTTTAATTTCTATACGACATCATCTAAGTTGTCAAATTCGATGAATTATCTTGTGTAATTTTACTATACTTGTCAGTCACTCGTTGACTATTCGCTTACATGTGTTGATATATGTTAAATCGTTATCTAGCGATTTGTAGTATACTTTTGGCGGAATTTTATGAACTTGTAAAGACAGTGGGTTCGAATACATTGTCAACTTATATACCAAATATGGGTCCCTGCAGTGCATAAATATCAGCGATGGTCGTATATCTAAAAACAAAGCTTTCGCTAAAAAAAAAGTTTGAAATGACAAACTTTAATTTGAAGTGTTCCGAATTTCTCCATTTTTTATTTACGTTTCTCGAAGAATTTCTTATAATAAGCATGTGTTTTTTAATTAAATTTTTTATTACACGTGCTAAAAAATTTAATATCTATTATTAGTCGATTTTTAGTGCAAGTAAAATTTTTTTTATTAATGTTTTTTACTACGGTACGATTATTCCTTATTGTTACGATCATCCTTGAAATCTCAAGTATCAGCATGTACTTAATCAAGGACGTTCGAGATTTAAACTTAATTATTATGAATATCGACGATGCATGGTAAAGACTTTCTCGTATGATTAATTATGAATCATTTATGATATCTTACACGTGTGTATTTCCATTATGGAAAAATATGAAGAAAGTTTATATTTTTTAATTTTTCTCTTGCGGTATATCTAGATCTCGGATAATTTATTCATTGTTTTATCGGGAAAGAGACATATACACGAATATACGTATTATTCGCATCGGGAAATTAGCGACAATAATCGAGTTCCAATTTTTCGTTGGAAACTGAAATATGCTCGTCAACATATTTGGCAGAGACTCTCAGGCGTCTTAATGTGAATTTGCATTGTGAACAAACTATATCTTCCAGAAAGAAGCCGATAGGATTCGCTTGTTACAGCGCTTAAAGCTTCCTCTCGTCTCCCTAGAATAGTTCTTTAAGATAAGCCAGTAAAAAATGCGCTAAGAGAAACGCGAAACTGCCGTGCCTCCTGCCCCCACGTACAAATCCGCTTCCGAGTTGTTTTCCATTCGACGGTCGCTTCATGGGACGACCGTGCCTCTGCGATGATATAAAAATCAAAAGTCGGAGCCTAACGCTGAGCGTATATTTTGTGTAACGTAACATTTACAACTATGTCACTAGAGGTATAATCACCGCGACAATAGCGACTATCTTAGATTATCGTACCGCATGACAATTACATCGGGAATATCCCGAGTCTCGACCCGAACTTATATTTTTAGCGTAGTGAGATTAGTGAATAGCATTGCCCGCCGCGAGGCCAATTTTTTTTTTTACTATACGACGCTCGTCCGCATCGCGCGCGGCCGTATTGTCTTGTCGCGCGCGCGTGTTGAGACGAAAGCGCAGTCAGATTTAGATCAATGCCTTCGGAGTCAACCACTGTTTGCAGTTTAGGGGATAAATAATTAACATTCGCCTACAGATCGGTCGTGAGCAGGACTAACGTTAGTAGCGTTCGATAGAGAACATTAGGAATACTTGAACAAATAGCATTCTCCATGTGGGAATGAAACAACGCAGGTCGATTACACGCTTCGATTGTATATCGTTCAATGTAAGCGTGAGAGTGTATGCACAGTCATTGTAACTTGGATTTGTTTACGAAGATTTTTTTTTATACAAAAGAAAGGGAGAAAGAATAAAACAAAAAGAAGGAAAAAGCGACGCGTTCAAGTAAACGCGATACGTAAACGCGTTCTCGTTGAGGATTTGGAAGAATACGACGCATAGTGCCTTTTCTCTGGGACTTATTCACACCATCGTCATCATTTTGAAATTCACGTGTTGGGGAGGCACACCGGCATAAATAAAACATTGACATAAGTTAGTTACTTAGGTAAGACGGCGTTTAGTTTCGTTTTTTCGTCCTTCTGTTACGAGGAGAGTGAACGTTCGATGCCACACTGCCTCTACAGCAGCTGTTTTTAGACTACTTTTATACTGTTGATGTCACGCGCAGCTAATCAGAGTCTGTATATTACTGCCATAATTATATACGGAACGAAATGTATACTCAATATACCTTTATAAATAAAACACGACCAAAAAAAGAAGACCCAAGTCGCATTCATTGCCGTCGTGTTCGATGGATATTAATCTCTCTGCGCGTAAGATTTAATCGAGGACAAACTGATGTCGCACACGTTACGACGTGACAACGGTAAAATCGGTAATACCGTCAATTCGAACGACAATAACGTTGTAACGCGTTTTCTCGGGCGACAATGTCGGGGTGACCTGAAATATCACGGGCGTGCAATTTCTTTCTGCCCACCTTTCGGTTGCCGAGTTCCTGCTCGGATGCAGGCGGTTCGCCTTGCCCGGATCGCGCCGCGCCCGTGTTACGGGCCAACAATAATAATGGCCAGCGAACCGGCTCGACTTCGTTGCATTTTTATTTCCTCGCCCTTGCCGACCCCTGCCTCCTCGCGCGAGCGATGGCGTGGTGCATTCGCATTATCACTCGCGAGCCTGTATAATAAGATAATCGCTCCTTTGTCCCTCCGTTTCTTCCGTTTCTGACGGTAATTCGTCGTCTTTCATGGAATAAGATACAAAGATGAAGCGCTATTTTTGTGATATTTTATAGCGGATAGTCCCATTTAAATATATACGTATTGACTTTTCAAATTAATTTCAATAAAGAGCATTTTTATTAAAATATTATTAAGTATTTTATGTCGCTTATAAAATTAAAGAGATGGAAACGAGTCTTTTTAATCTTTTAACCTGGAAAAATTATCTTTATTTGTTCTCGAAGTCAAACTTTTTCTATTATAATAATCGTATTAAATAAATTTAATTACAATTGTGAATTAAATCAAGATAGAATAAATACATTTCTAATACATGCGTTTCTCGCATAAATATATATGTATATCGGGCGTATCCCACATTTTCTTCGGTATCGTGGGATTCTCAGTTGCAACATCATGGAGAACGCAAAGGTTACCGGATGAAAGTAAGCCGACCCCATGAAGCATGTGATTGTGCATGCATTTGTACGGGAAATTGCTATGCAAGATACATCGGGCATTCCACGAACGATCGAGACGAAAATTATTCGATTCTGTGCAGTTCCGATGTTTTATTTTTCAGACGCAAAAAACGGGACATAATGTAGAAGAGAGAAGGAGCTCTTGTGAGAATATATTTTAATACACTTTACGAACAATGTTACGACAATGAATCATTGATGATTAATATTTAAAAACTCATAATTATTATTTAGATTTTTAACAACAGAGCACATTAAGTTTAAAATTAATTTAAAACATGAAATAAAAACAAAAATAAATGTTGACTATGATTTTGAACAAAAGTGATAATTTTTTGCACAAAATTTTTTTCTAGTTATTAATTTTCTTTATTTTTATTAATTAACTTTTAGTTAATCATTTTTTTGACACTCAACCACGTTTTTATTTCAAGATTTGGATTTTTTAAGTAATGGCGGGTCGTGTTCTTTAAAGACTCGAAATAACACGTTATTAAAATAAAAACTTCGTTAATTTCATCACGGATACGTCACCGCTTTTCACATCGTAAACTCGCGTGCCACTCAACTCTTGCTGAACGTATAGGAGAAGCCGTCGGGGGTCCGATTGAAGCTGAGTTTTCCCGGCGGATAAAAATTGCGGGGTGCCGGTGTCGTTATCGCGTTGTATTGCGGCGCGGGCGCGGGCGCGAGCGCGGGGCGAAGTGGAGGCTGATAGTGCGGCTGATAACTCGGTGGCGCGTACGAGGATATACTTTGCAACTCCGAGGGATAATGATAGCGAGGCGGCGGCGGCGGCGGCGGCGGCTGCGGTCGGTACTGGTGCTGCGGTTGAGGCCGCGGTTGAGGCTGCGGTTGATAAACGACAGGTTGCGGTTCGTAATCCGGTTGATAGCGCCGCGGATACTGCTGAGGGGCTGGCGATGCGTAACTCGGGGGTTGGTAATCCGGCGGATTATATTGCGCCAGTGGTACATACTCCGGCTGCGGTGGCACCTGCGGGGGTGCGCTGGGAATGTGATCCCCGGTCGCCTGCGAGACAAAAAGTTGCAGCTTAACTTAAAACTCTATTAAAATTAATGAGATATAGGATTGAGCAAAATTGAGCTTCATATTATGATTAATTTGGCAGTAAACTAATGAATTCGTTAGGCTCTTTAATTATTGATCTATAATCTTTTCTGAAATATTTATATAAAATATTTATATAAAAATCAATGAGTTATAGCATCGTAAAATTAAATTATAAAAATTTAACAAAAATAAATTATAAAAAGTTATAAATTTAGCGTCATATAATAATATAATTAATGAACAAAATTAATTAGCAAGCAAACGTGCACTCTGCGTACTTGGAACCCGTTCTTTCCGGCCGTGTAAGTCACAGTGCGCCTTTGTCCGGTTGGATCGATGTACGAGTATGATCCACGTCGATTACCCTCTACATCGCTTTCCTCCTTAAATTCCACTCCGTCTTCCTGAGAGTAGGCGGCGCCGAATGTGCCATCACCCGCGAGATAACGAGCGTCGCTCAAAATCGCCGCCTGATGCGGCGATTGGTAATAAGACTCTTGACTGGAGACACCGATGATGATACCCAACAGAATAATCTATGTACGTGATAAAATAAAATTTGAATACTTACAGACAAATTTTTTAGTCCGACGAATTGGAATATCTGAGAAATATCTAAGAGCTACAACTGCTACAAGAGACATAAAATATTTCTGTTTCTTATTTAACACATGTATACGTTTTATGACATTGCGTAATTATTTTCTGGTATATTTTATTAATTTTAACTTTACATAGAATTACATTATAGTTTAAAGGAGTGATTTGACGAGAACGATTTAAGACTAAACACTTACGACTACGGCGGGCATGTTGAAGGAATAATCGATCCTTATGCAGCGGGAAGCGCAACAGTGCTCCCAGAAGTCGATGAGAGGGGCGTTTTATACGACGTGTTGGCTCAGGGCAACCCGGCGAAGAGGCCTTGATGGGCAACCCGCGCGTCCCAGTCCCGGATCACATTGGTCTTCCACCACGCCCTGCGAACGATTTCTGTACAAGTTTCTAATCCTCGTACATTACTTCGCCGTGTGATAACTTAGGCTGACATTTCGCTTAGGAAACCGAGCATTCCGCTCGTACAGTTTCGACGAAGTTTTCAAAAATTCCTCGTTAATTTTAACTTGCTCGAATATCTTTGTTGAGAATCGATCGTAACAAAAGTGTCATTTTTTTTAATTAATGTACTTTTACAACTCAAACAAAGTGCATTTCTACAGAAATGCATTTGTAATTTATTTATTTCTCTTATCGGGTTTTTCAAAGAATACTCGTGGAATTATGTACATTATTTTTGAACTGTCGACAGTGTCCTCGACGGTGTAAATCTTCTTTACATTTTTATTCTTCCAAAATTAAAATAGTATAAGCAAAATTGTGCTTTGTCATTTTCTGTTTTCAAATTTAAATATATATATAATGCAGGCAGGTGTAGATTAAGATTATAGATTAAACGATCAACCAATTTATATTTAAAAAACGCGATGAAATCAATATCAAAACGTTGATATAGCTGTTACAGATAATATTTTCATTAACTTTCGGGAACATTCAAACATTGGAAGATTATGGTCATTTTCATCACTATATTTGCTCTTTTTTTCATTAGGCGACAATTTAAATAATAGATTATTTAAATAATTAAAAAGAGAAGAGAACAATATAAAGTAGAAATGCTAATATCGCGTGCAATCAACACAACGTTTCAACAAAACGTTTTAATAAAAAAAGAATCATTATCAATTCAAATAGCTATAATGTATATCAATTTTACAAATGCATTGAACCGACAAGTTCCGAGGTCAAAGAAACAGAAAAGCCTGGGTGCGCTCTCGGGAATTTCTCGCTGACAACTCGCAATGCCGAGGACTCAATCCTGAGGTCTTTCGCCTGTACACTACAGTAGATTATGTACCGACTTTACCGAACGCTGTTACCGACTTCCAATGGATTATCGGAGGCATAACGGCAATCGTGCGGAAGCTTGGGGCATTCTTCGGGGTTGGCGTCGCGCGCGATCCTTGAAATTGCTTTTCCTTCCTGTCGTCGGGGTATCAAAAAGTACTCGTCGAAAAACAAGATCATTGCCCCCTCACTCGCCGTAGTAACCATGATCATCGATTTCACTCGCGAACCCGCGATGTTACGATCGCGGTAATGAGTTCTTATGCCCATTACCGCATCGCCAAATTGGAATCGACGGCGCGAGACTCCGGGAAAATCAAGCCGAGTGGCACTTTAATTGCCTCGGCGCGCATATATTAATCGCGGCGTAATACTTCGTATACTCCGTTCGCGTTTCCGTTTTCCTTAATAACTCGATAAGTATGGCGAAAGCGCGCGGATCTCATTGCTCTCGGCCTCGAGCTATCAAGCATTTTTCTCGTTTACGATTATTTCTGCATCTCGCAATCGCAGGCGCGGCGCGGCGCAAACGTACGGATTATAAAACTCCTCCGACGGGGCAATGGATATCCTGTTTCGCTTTTTTACTCGTCGATTACTCCAAATGCGCGATTTTCCTGTATTTCCGATTTTTGTGGCCTTTTTTTATCTTTATCATCGACGTCTTGTTTTGATTTAAATGGATAATTTAATTAAAAACTTTCTATATGGGACATTTTGTGGAAGTAAATTGTAGTAAATTAATTCATGCGTGATGTTTATTGAGTGCAGTTGAAGTACTACATATCGTGTCGGTCGAGATACCGCGTATCGCGGACATCGTTCGAACGGAAGGAAGTCATGCATTTCTACATTCGCCTGGGTGAAATAAGTTCCCGAGATACCGCGATATCAGGCGCCACAGACGCAGATCTTCCCAGTCGATCGGCCGAGAATAATCGACTTTCTCCGCCCGCTTCCTCCTGTCAAATCCTTCTTTTTTTTCTCTCCTCTCTTGCCGATCTTACCTTTCGAATCTTATCGCGGCTGCGTGTTTTTCATCATCTACATCCGCACGCGCGGATCAACGTAGGTTGACGCCCGTTCGAAGTGTCGCAACGCAACGTTCGCCGTTTCGTTTGTAACTTGAGAAATTGCCGTTAATTCGAAACGAGATTCGTCAAGGAAGGCCGTTTTACGAGATTTTCATGGTTTCGCTTAAACCGCGCGTTTCCTTGTCCAATCTCTCTACCCGACATTGTTCATGATAATCTTACACATGTATCCGGTATTCCTTTATTCGGCCCATTAATAAATTACTTCGACGCTGAACGGCTTCTCGGAAAAATTGTTTGGCAATCGGAGATTCAATTGCCAGGTGAAAAAAATTATATTTTTAGGATAAGATTATATAGAAGGAAACCATATATCTTATTTCAACATTTGAACTACTAAAAGGATTAATGCAATGCAACGTCCGCTATTCATTTCTTACTCGGTACCAGTAATGTAAACATAAAACTTTTATATTATCCGTACACCGCATACACGAAAAGCAGCAGGATACGCTAGGCACTTATAGGGTTTTAATTTACGCGGTTTAATACGTCAATGAGTTAAGTTGGAAGATAATGATCGTTGTTCACGAGCGGTTGCGTTGCACTCTCATCGCATTAGTGGCTCGCGAGCGTCACGCGGCCGCGTAATTATCTCGTCGTACGCGAGCGGTTTTCTTTTCGCGCGCGGTAATAAAGCCAGCGCGGTCCATTATCTTACGGAATTTATAGATCCGAGCTAAGTAGATCCCCTGGGTTTTTTTTCCTTCCACTGCTTTTCACCCCTTTCATTTCGTCCGACTTGGCGGAGCGCTATAGATTGCCACGCCTGACGCAAATTGGTAATGTTTAGCGCACGCCAGACCGTTTGCGCGTCGTAAATTTAATTATATGCAACGCATAGAGACAGTGTAGTTATATACAACATAGTTTATTTTTTTTTCCCGCATGCCTCGGCCGTTTAACTAAAAAGATCCGCGTTGCTTTGACTCACGTCATCGGAGATTCTTGTATTCCATGTTATAATTCAGTTTAGTCAATCTTTAAATGCATAAAACTTTATGTTAGACAAATTGAAATATGATTAATGAAACAAAATTATAAAAAAGTAATAAAATTAATAAAAAAATAAGCTTATTTTGATATTAATCTTTTTCTGGAAAATTAAAGAAACAATGTATAGAGTTTCAATGTATAGAATTGCACTTACTCTGCTTGGTAAAATTTTATTAATCAGTTGGAAATTTATTTTATTTTAAATTCTTTTCCTTATAACTTTTTTATTCTATTTTTATTGCTATGGAATTATATTAATTATTACTTCGCATCGTTAAATATAAGGAAATACTCGAAACTAGATTCTTAGGCCTTTTGATTCCTTTTTTGCTTCAATGCAATCACATGTAATCGCAATAAGAATTATTACGAGCATTTGCTCTACCACATAGCGCGCTTTCTTCTCGTCTTTACTCCTCATTTGAGACAACTTAAGCGCATACGCGAACCTTACCGGCTCCGGTTTAGCGCTCTGAAACGCGAATTCAGCTAAAAAAACACCGCGCCAATGTTTCTTATTACGTCATCGTAGCCTCGTTAAAATCCTCGGGATCGCATGGAGCCTAACGATTTCACCATTCCAGCTCCTAAAGTTTAAAAAATCGCTTCGGAGAACGTGAAGTTGAACACTTCAACCCCTCCTGCTACTTTAATCTTTCTGACCTGAAAGAAAACAATCCATATAAGTATTGCACGTTTTTATTTTCTTAAATTTCTATTTACACTTTAGAATACATTAACTATGTGTTAAAATTATACTTTAAATACTGCTTTTATTCATTAAAATCTTTTATTAAAATCTTCTCTGTATAATTATTTTATTTAAAAAATACATTTTTGAAATGCGATAGTTTTAACCTTACAGAGAATTCTGCAGATAAAAAATTATCGTGCTATCGCGAAAAAAGTTAAATATCGCAGGTTCTCAAATTTTTAGATTTTTTAGGAAGTATCCTGAGTTCTTGTGGGATCACCCTTGGAGAACAATTCTATAATAGCGTTACGCCAGAGACGCGCTTTCTTGCAACGATTGATAATATATCCTCGAGGGGGGGAGCCTTTTGTCGGAGTTTGCTAGTTACCTGAGGCGGAATTACTCTAAAAGTAGGTAGCTACCACAGCCGCGCGCCACCAATTACGCCGGGGCGACTGCGGCTATATAGAAGAGCCACGCCGACTCCGCCGGCTGATTTCTGCGAGTAAACTCGACGCGACAATCCGCGTACATCTTTCTCTCCACACGCAGCCATGAAACTACCAGTGAGTGTTCCAAGATATTTTCTGATTGATTGACCGTATTCATCGTGTCGGCATTAATATAGTGACGAGAGATATTTTAATTTTTCATCAAATTTTACTTCGCGGGACTTGTTGCCAATTGTGACTGTTAAAAGTGGACTATATTTTTCAATCGGTTTCTGTTTGTCAAATGATGGTTATTTCGAGAGTCTTATTCAATGAAATATATATTGCATTTTGGTGATATTGATATGATTTTATCGCACAATTATTCGTGATTTATTTTTTAACGTTGTATTTATTCAGTTTTATTGTTTTTAACTTAAAGTCAGTACATGACATCGTCGGATGTATCGTGCTAATATTATTTATTATAAATTTGCAGATTCTTCTCATTGTGGTGATATCGATTGCGTGGGCGAAAACGGAAAATGTAGGGAGGTCTGCTCGCGCGCCGCAAGGGCAAATCAAGTATGTCGATGGCGGTGAGTACGAAGTTTTCTCGATTATTCGCTGTTGAAGACACGCCTCGAGAACCTTGGACCTGATGTATCGCAATTAACTGTTGCCGCTACTGCAATTATAACGCACGCGAGAGTCCGTGTTTTTCACATCCCAGATCTTTAGAACAATTCCTTTGTGATCCCCGATAATGAGGTCAGCGTTGCATAAACACCAACAATCGACGACCGGCGATAAATTGGATGTCGGAATGACGGAACGGTGTTCCTCTCGGTGTTTCAGATTCGAGGATCAACTGGGATCTATACCTTGCGCCCCAGAGCCAGTTGCAGCGGGCGAATGCTCACCGGCCTCAGCGCGCCGAAGGCGGCTCACCCCTTCGTCTTCGACAGGCTCAGCAGCATCGTGCCCCAGCCTCGGCGCCACAGCCTCAACCCCAGCAAGTCCAGCAGCAGGCCCAGGGTCCGCAGTACTACAGTTACAAGCCGTACTCGGCGGTGCCGAGTCACATCAGACAGCTGATCAATTCGGTCTATCAGCCGCAAGCTCCCTACGTCGATCCTACGTCTTTCATTTACGGCGGCAACCACTTTGCGGCGGCACCGCAGCAACGTGAACAGCAACAATTAGCCCCAGCCGCCTCCGAAGTTCCTCGCGGTGCCTACTTGCAACCATCGGCGAGATACCAATCGATCGATGCTCAAAGAGCGCAGCCCAGATACGAATACAGCGACAGGAGAGTGGAGCGTCAGGATAGAATTGCCTACAAGGAGGATTACGAGCAACAGCAACAGCAGCAGCAACTGCAGCAGCAACTGCAGCAGCAACTGCAACAACAGCAACAGCAGCAGCAACTGCAGCAGCAACAGCAGCAGCAACAGCACCAGCAGCAGCAGCAGCAACAAGTAGCGTTTCCGCTAGGAGCGATACCCGAACCTCCGCTACCTACTCTATATTTGGACAGAAACATGCCTTCGGAAATCAAGCAGTTGTTGCAATATCAGGCGCAGATACCATACGACGTGACAGCGAATCGCATTCAGTACAAACCGAAGAGCACTTTTATCCCCAAGCCGTTATCCGATGACGTTAAGGGACCCTATTATTACCGCAGCAAGATTTACTATCCGAGCGACGACAACGTCGACGCGGAATATCAGCAGGACAAGCCGGTCGAAGAGGGACAGCGCCATTGACCAAGAATTGACCTACAGGGTAGTAATACGATTTATATAATTTAATATTCTATTTCTCGGCGTTTTCTCTTCGAAGAAAAGACGGCTAGCCCCAAGACTCGCTCGAGTTGAATCCCGTTTTTACTCGCGGAAACAGCTTCTTGATATCATCAAGGGTTTGTTGAGACTAGTATCTAACACGCTTTAAATTGTTGTATCACTTGTTGACATTTTAATGACGTATGTCTTGTACTACCGTGTATTTGACAATAACAAATGCGGTTTTCTTCTTTGACGGTCAAAAACGGATGAATGTTTGACACTCGATAATTAGAATCAATTTACTAATTAGAAAAAATAACTACTCGATTTATAATTAACATAGAATAATTTGCTAAATATAATTAACATAGAAAGTTTGTCTTTAAAGAAAATTAATTGAATAAAAGATTGATAAAAAATACTTAATTGACTTTCACGGAAATTTACATAATACAGTAATTAATGACGAAAATTTATTAAAACAGAAATGGCAAATGGTATCTTGGTCTAACAGACTTCTTTTCGATTAATTTTCTGTTCGTTTTTCATTTCACTCAATTATGAAAAGGTGTGTATTCAGTATTTTTCGTATGAGTAAGTGTGTAAAGATAGAAAATACTTGACTATATACGGTAACGCGAAGAATGTAATTTTTTGTACGATTAGTAAATAAATCGTTTCCGCTTCTGGCATCATGGAAGTCATTCACCTTGTCGTAGCGCAATCTTTGCTTTTATTATTTTAGCTCACGGAACTTGGCGGAACTTCCGCTCGTAAAAAGGTGAGTTAAACGCCCGAGCGAAAATTCGATAAAAGCAAAGCTAACGTTTACTCCTTTCAGGAAGTTTCGCGTTTCGCGCGACGAGTAATTTGCTTAATTATACATGAGAAGTTACTAAGTCCCACGTTATTAGAGCAAATAGAAAGCCGGACGGTTTTTCGCTTTCTATTGAATAAAGATACCTGATCTCCCTACGATGTTAGAAAGCGATATTCCATCTTATTTACCAGAATCGCTACGTTACGCTATACCATTACGATAAGAGAGCGCGTTTGAGATATAAATTTTGCGAAAGGAAGTAAACTCTCTGAAACGACATAATTTGAGAAATTTCTTATCAGATTGAGTCACATAAATTACAGAATTACTGCCAGGCGTGAATATATGACGAGAGAAAAAAGTATACGACAGCTAATACATAACACTTTTATTAATAGATTTTATTCTGATTAGAAAGGGATTAAGTTCTTTATCGATAGCAAAAAATTTAATGCACGGAAATTAGAAATCCGATCAGGCGGATTTCATCATCGATGCATGACGATACGAAGGTGAGAATATTTATAATATGTGAGGATTCGAAAAAGCGTATCGCCTGGTCACATATATGTTCGTTTTCACGTAGAAATTGAAACTTCTAAAAGCGTGGAAGGATAGCATTTCTCCGGACAAGGAAGATCGACAATCCACTTTCGTGGCCTTCACGCTTCGCGTGTCGATGCAGCCGTCGAGTCGCCGCAATTGCGAATAGTCGCGTTTTCATTTTACGCAATCTTCCTTTTTACTCCTTACCGACGCTCTCTTGCACAGATAGATAATTCGCCAGGATTACGCCCTTTAAGTTTACCAAGATTCTGCTCGAGGAAATCGAAGGGACTTACAGCCGTAATTTTACACGGTGATTCGTAACAAATCTGGCAGTTA